>NC_069392.1:86149740-86399740 GCF_027475565.1 Acinonyx jubatus | reverse complement strand
CATGGAGCCTGACTCGGGGCTCGATCTCACGAACGCGAGATCATGACCTGAGCCAAAATCAAGATTCAGAAGCTCAACCCGCTGAGTCCCCCAGGTGCCCCTATTTTTTTATTTTAATGTTCTTGTTTTCATTTTATCTCCCAAAATAGACAATAGGAGTCTTAGAGGCAGAAAGTTCCAAACATGCTTGGTAACCCCAACACCTCCCAAATCCCACCTCACTCTTGGTATAGTTCCTCGTACATGTTGGGGATTAAGGAAAGTCAGGGCAAAGCATATGCACAAATGTGCAAAGAAGGAGAGACGGATAGCAGTGTCCTGCTGAGGCTGCACTTAACCCGATAGATTTAAGCAAGAATGTACACTGTGGGGGCGCACAGGGGGCTCAGTGGATTGACCATCCTCTCCTCACCAGCTCAGGTGATGATCTCACAGTCTGTGAGACTGAGCCCTGCATCGGGCTCTGAGCTGATAGCATGGAGCCTGCTTGGGATTCTGTCCCTCCTTCTCTCTCTGCCCCTCCCCTGCTTGCTGTCTCTCCTCTCAGACCAAAAAAAGAAACAAACATAAAAATTAAAAAAAATAAAAATAAAAAAGAATACACACTCTGACTCCAGGTACCCATTCATTCCAGGACCATTCAGAGACTTAACAGGATGGACATTAGATTCTGGGAGAGGGTGCCCACAACCTCTTGGCCTGTGGGGAATTTAACCTTCATGAGTAGAGAGGCACGAATCCCTCTCCTTGTGTGACCAGGCACGGGGATGTGATGGAACTGTAAAGTGGCAGAAACTTCGCTCCAGTCCCAATCCGGTAGATTCAGGTTTAAGTGCAATGGAAGCAGCCAGATTCTTTCATTACTCTCAGAGACGGGGTTAGGATAGTGTTATCATGTCTGCTTGGGATTCATCCCTGAAGATAAAACATGGTTGTGAGCCGGGTCTGGTCTTGGTGGTGATCGTGACTGTTGAAGCCCTGGGCTCTAGTCAGTTTCTAGGAGTATTTGCAGGAGGGAAGCTCCTTTCCTCAGATGTTGTCCGTATACATGGGGTCTGTCCTGTGTCGGATACAGCTTCTCCCACATTAGTTACATTAGTCATGTGAAATTGCTGATACTTGACCCTTTTCTGAGCTATCAAGTTCAGGGTTATAAGGTTAAATCTACCACTTGACAGACAATATGCACATTTATTTTATTTATTTTATACTTTTTTTTGATGTCTATTTATTTTTTAGACAGACAGAGACAGAGTGTGAGTGGGGGAGAGGCCGAGAGAGGGGGAGACACAGAATCCGAAGCAGGCTCCGGGCTCTGAGCTGTCGGCACAGAGCCCGACAGAGGGCTCGAACTCAACAAACCGCGAGATCACGACCTGAGCCAAAGTCGGATGCTTAACGGACTGAGCCACTCAGGCGCCCCGATAATATGCACATTTATATATGTAGTAACAAATACCAGCAAAGTTATATAATGTAATGGGAAAATAAGTGAAACAGAAGTTAGTGTATCTCAAACTTGGAGTAGTACTCTCTGACTTACTTGAGATATTTCAAACATCTAGTGAAGTTGATTTGTACTTGAACAGAATCTCTTTTGAGATCGTTTTGTTGCTTTGTTTGCCTGTTTGTTTTGTTTTAATACTGAAGCTCCTGAAATGTCCTCAGTTTCATCCTCAAGGACGTGAACGTCATATTCTGGGAAATGTGGAAATCATATACAAACTCGTCTTTTGCTTGCATGCCTAAAAAACCCGCAATAGTCCTTTAATAAAATTCTGGTATTTGCTCTTTGTGCCCGATCATTTCCCAACAAAGGTACATTAAAAACCACAGCTCGTAGCTGGGAGCTAAAGCGCCTTTGAGAATGCCACTCAGTGAAGGGTCCTCCTGCCTTCTCTTCCCTACACTTATTTGTATCCTTTGGGGAAAGACGCCTACTACTGAAGCGAGTCTTTTCAAATGTCACCAACTGAATGGCATTTACTTGTTCTGAGTAGCCTGTCCCTGATTAGATTTGATTGTAGAGTTAACTAAGAATTCCCTTAAAAGTCATTAGAATTTGGGGACTGAATGTGATAGCCAAGGCTGGGTTGAGGAAACTCTCTTCTAGGAGACATTGCTTTACGGATTAAGTTTGGTATCTCGACTTCTGTGGCTCAGTGCGTGGGTCTCACTCTACATAATTTGTGAAATATTTTTTGGCCCAAGATGTTTTCCCATAACCGAATCAGTAACGTAGGATGTGTAACGCCCAACATACTATGCAAAGCAATTATAATTAGCTTTTTGAGACGTACGAATCAGTCGTTTTTGTGCATAGATAAATCACTTTCTATATTTACAGAATAGGTTGCTCTATGTACTTTGCCATTAGTGTTTCCCAATCCGGGGGAATCCCCAGATCCCCAGATTCCTGACTCTCAAGGATGGTTTCTCAATAGCTGCACAAAAATTGCCCTCTTTGTGGATACTATGACAATTTGACAGATGGCACTTTTTTATAAGTGCTGATAAAATTAACTTGTACACAAATCTTTTAATTTCTCAGAAAAAAAAAAAAACATATTCCTGTAAGTTGAATTATCAGGTCTGATGGTCTGAGCATAAAATTAACTTATGTACAAAATGTACTTAGCCACCACGAAACTTCTAAAAAACCAGAGATCTTTAGAGCCATATTCTATAACCACAATGAAATAAAATTAAAAATTAACAACAACAGCAACAACCAAAGTTTTTAACCACTTTTGAATTAAAGGTAAAAAGAACGTTACCAAAAGGTTAGAAATTATCAAAATGAGAGCACACTGTGTCATGCCTGTGAAGTGTGATTTCAAGTATTTTATTACAGGTTTAACTTAAAAACTAAAAAAAAAGGGGCGCCTGGGTGGCTCAGTCAGTTGAGCGAGCGTCTGACTTTGGCTCAGGTCACGATCTCACGGTTTATTAGTTCAAGCCCTGCGTCGGGCTCTGTGATGACAGCTGAGAGCCTGGAGCCTGCTTCAGATTCTCCCTCTCTCTCTATCCCTCCCTGACTAGCGCTCTGTCTCTCTGTCTCTCAAAAATAAATAAATGTATAAAAAATTAAAAATTAAAAAAAGAAAATATAACACTAACAGTTGATAATAATCATTGTGAATACATCAATACATTAAAAATAAAATTGAAGAGTACAGCTAAATGCTAGCTCTTTATAAAAATAAAATAACGTTGGATTTGGTGATGAGTTTTTTAGTGTTAATCTTTCCTTTTTTTTTAATAAAACGTATTTTATTTTGTTTTTGGTTTCAGGAGTGGAAGCACTCAGTGCTTGGTGATGACTTCTTATATACAACACCAGATACATGATCCATGAAAGAAATCCCTGCTAAGATGGATGCCGTTAACATAAAGAAAACTCTGTGTTGCAAGAGACACTGCCAACACAGTGAAAGACAAGTCACAGACTAGGAGATATATTTGCAAAAGATATGGTTGATAAGGCTCTATTCTTCAAGATATAGAAATAAGTCTTCAAACTCAATGATAAGAAGACAAACAGCTTGGTTAAAAAATGGGACAAAGACTTAACAGACATCTCACGAAAGAAGAGAAATAGATAGCCAATAAGCATATGGAGAGATGCCAACATCGCATGTCATTAGGGGCGTGTCAATTAAAGAGGCAATGAGATGCCACTACCCGCCTCTGAGAACGGCAGGATGTTCAGAACACTGACAACTCCAAATGTTGCTGGGGATGTGGGGCAACAGGAACTCTCACTAAACAGCTGATGCGAAGGCAAAATGGCGCAGCCACCTTGGAAGAGAGTTTAACAGTTTCTTACACAACTGTCAGAGCATGTGATCTGGCAGTTCCAGTCGTTGGCATTGATGCAAAGGAGTTGCTAACTTACATCTGTACACATGCCTGCACACAGAGGTTTGTAGCAGCCTTATTCATGCCAAATCTTGGAAGCAACCAAGCTGTTTTCCAGTAGGTGAATGGATAAATAAATGGTAGTTTATCCAGACAATGGAATAGTAAACGGTGTTGAAAATGAACAATGAGCTATCAAGCCGTGAAAAGACATGGCCTGAAATGCATGTCGCTAAGTGAAAGAAACCACTCTGAGAAGTCTACCTACTGTATGACTTCCACCACATGGCATTGTGAAAAAGGCAAAACTATGGAGAAAATAAGATCAGTGGTTGCCAGGGCTAGGTTAGGGAGGTGAGGGATAAGTAGCGGAGCACAGATGATTTTTAGGGCCGTGAAACTCCTCTGTAACACTGTAATGGTGGATACCTGTCATTGTGCCTTTGTCTGGACCCATAAACTATACAAGAATGATGTAAACAAAATCATGAATCTTCTCTTAAAGTTTAATAAAAAATGAGGCAGAGTGATCATTAATTTTAGTCCTCAGGTTTTTGAATAAGCCAATTTTATGTTTTGTTTGTTTGCAAAAACTCTCTCTCCCATTGGCAGCCGGTGATCTCAGAGTAATCCACAAAGACGTTTCTCAAATATGGCACATTGCGATATTTTCATATTTTGCAGGCAGATGTCAGATGCACCAAAATATAGTAATTAAACTTTCATTAAAGAAGATTGAAACGGAGGGGTGCCTGGGTGGCTCAGTAGGTTGACCATCCGACTTCGGCTCAGGTCATGATCTCACTGTCCGTGCGTTTGAGCCCCGCGACGGGCTCTCTGCTCACAGCTCAGAGCCTAGAGCCTGCTTTGGATTCTGTGTCTCCCTCTCTCTCTGCCCCTTCCCCACTCACAGTCTTTCTCTCTCGAAAAACAAATGAACATTAGAAAATTAAATGGATACATAGATACATAGATAGATACATAGATAAAAGAAGATTGAAAAGGAAATTCAGTGTCCTACTAATTTCTGGGAGTCTGGGATGCAGGCTCAGGAAATTACTGGTTTCCAGTCCTTAAGTGCCTAACCTTTGGTCTTGCCATTTCTGGTTAAAAGCCTTTCTTGATTCTGTAACTTCCTATAAGTTATCCCCCTGCCATTTCTGAGCCTGAAGACTTTTTTTTTTTTCATTGTAAGAGCTCAGAAAAGCTGATGATTCAGATTAGTGGGCACAAAGCAGGAGAGGGTGTAGATTTATTTGTATACGCTGTTGAATGAATATTTCTAGCATCCCATTACATGGTTTCTGACTGGAACTATTGAAATTATACAGTGCGCCAAACATGATGATTGATCTGAAAAAGGAAAACTTCCTACCGTCTTTCAGTCTGAAATCAATTTTGCTCTGGCTTAGTCCCAAGGTCCATCATACCAACTCACGTGGGCTCCAGGTGCTGGTGGTTTCCATTGTTGTGGAGCGTCTAAACTTTGTTCTAGCCATTGCTGGCGGAAAACCTGGGACGTGTCGTTTGGAAGAGAAGCCGAATTGCTCTGGAACATTCAGAGCTCTGACTGTGCCTCTCTTTCACACAGGTTTATCCTTACTTTCAGAGAGTCCTGGTAGTAACTGATAATGCTGGAGATTTTCCCCTTCGAGAATTGGCTGGACCTACCTAACGTCTCTCCTTGATTTGACTCAGGAAGGACTGAGAATTGGAGTGATTATCACAGAGGAAACAGTGACTATCAATATTCAAGAGCTTTGCTAACTTTTTTCATGGTAATTCATAACGATAGGTACATACTTTATCACATAGGAAGTCTTAATTCCTCCTATAGGTTAATTAGAAATTAGGAAACTTTTTATCATGTTGTAAATGGAGCACAAATAAATACCTTGTTGGAGAACATTTAGTTCCTGCCATAGGTGATGATGACCATGCCCTCAAGCATTTTAAGAACTTAGGTGAAACAAGATAAACCTTTTTTTTTTAAAGAACAAGGGTATATTTCTTGCAATATATGCTGAAACTGATTCATACAATGTCACATTCGATAGCTGAGGTATCGAAGTAATGACAGGTGAAGACAAAGTCTACACAAAGGTTTATCCATTTTGATTGCATAAAAAGTAACTTACAAGTAAAAGAGCAAATTCATTCAGAGAATAATTTAACTCTTTTATTCTTTCTTTTTCATTTAATTAACTGAATTGATTGGATTTTACACAGTACTTTATAGCTCTTGTCAAGTGTAAAAATCACAAAATACATGTCACTGACTTTGTGTTAAGTTTATTAGGCAAGACAATTATAAGCTCTTTTGTTCACACACGTTGAGGTAACAATGGGAGCATAGCCTTTAGATTGCTACTTTCCTTGTGCCAATTTACATAACATTATCAATAAAGTGGCTTTACTTGTGGAGGAATTTCTTTGGCAATCAACCCAATGTAATTAGATTTTTCTCACAGGAATGCTGTCAGTCTTTATTACTAAGTAGTTAGCCTACAATGTAATATTAAATATTTCAAAAATCAGCCACATGATTCCAGGTTTAGGGTTTAAGTTAAAAATCATACCCAGAATGAAATGTATGGAAAGCACATTTATAGTCCTAATTTAAGTTCTGTTATGAGGCTTTATTTTTTAAGCCAAGAGTGGATTTTGCTCTTATTGCAAAAGAAAATATGCATTGTTCTTGAAGAGCAGTGTATAACTCCTGTGAGAGCCATTTATAAAATCTAATAAACTCCTCGTAGTACCTGTAAATCAGCATAAATTTGACATTACTCCTAAAGATTGATATGATTTTGTGTAGCTTGAGGAATACTTAGATCAATCCCTGGGCATTACTTTGCGTGGACCCTGTACATTTTCTGTAGACATATGAGACTCAAATTACTAATCAACTTTTAGAAAATTTACCTTTCCAGAACGGACAAATAGGAATTGTCTATTTACTTACCATTAAAGCATTTCTGTGGTATACCACTTCAAAAGGAAAGAACATCTTAATTTGTTTTTTTGTCTTTTAATTATAACTATACAAATCATGTTTGTGGTCTGATCAATTATTTTGTAATGTGAGGCTGTCAGCTTAGAAAACGTGTTTACTTCAGACTAGTTGATATAATTCTAATGTTAGCCGATTATCATAAATAACGATGTATAAGACATTTTCACAATACGATTAAATTAATCCAGATACAACCGACCTCTAAAGCCAAGTCATAGGAATTCTAGAGCTAATGTTGAGGTCTTTCAATTAGTTTCAACTTCCACTTTCAAACTTCCACTTTGTGTGACGTCAAAGAACAAGGACGATTTCTTTAGCTAAACATGTACACAAACAACAAACATGTCTCACTCATGCAAGTTAGAATTTTATTGTAAGCACGTACGGGAATTCATTGGGCCAATTGCATCATGTACTAACTTGCATTACTAATACCCAGTGCATTTAGTACTTCAAATATCCTGGTTTCCTCTCTTCGCTTTCCTCTAAATCGGAGGGAGAGTGTAAAAAAAAAAGTACTCAGCCTTGTAAAGACCGAAGTGGAGCCCCTATCTGTGTGCCCAGAGAGAGGAACACAAGCCTAGAAGCAAGTTCAGGTAGACATGATGGAGAGGTGAGGAGCAAAGCCCAAATGTGATGAGAGAGAGGGTCCAACCAAGTTTCACGCAGGCCTTGCTTTGGTTGGATGTTAGCCAGCGGTGTGTCAGTGGACAGACCTGAGATGAAAGAACCGCTCAGAACCTAACTCAACCAACCAGTGGTACAGACTTCTGACTAAAATGGCTTGATGACCTCTGGTCTCGACACCTGTGCAAGAAGCCTGCTGTGTGTACACCCGCCTTTGGTGTTTGCGATGACTGATCTGGTAGCTACAGCCCATTGCCGCATCCCTCACGAATATTTCTGTGGTTTGTGCGAAGCTGGTCCTTCACTCTTAGCTTACCATATTGCAAAGAGGAGAAGGAAATGAGGATGACTTGGGAGATAGGGAGAGAGCAAGTTGTCCTGAGATGTGTGTTGGTCAGAGCCAGTAACATTCAGACGTCCGTTCACGTTGAGACGCATCGCTCACAAGTTTGCAGAAAAGTAGAAGCAGGGTTTCCTATCGTCTGCCTGTGAGACCACTGCCAGTTGGGTGTCTGCCCACTACGACCTTCTTCGGCATCAATCCGTAAGTACAATGACATCACAAAACCACCAAAAGCACTTCAATGTATCAGAATCTATGCAGAGTCATGGTTTCTAACTTCTATAAATCTACCGCTTATTAGCAGATCCCAGAAATATAAATGTAGGAATCAAGAGAACTCTGGAAAACCCAACCATAAGACGCAAGTGATATACTAGAAATACTCTTTCCCGTCACTACATTTTATGATCTCTGCAGCTTTTGGTTTACTCAGAGAAGAATTCCTTCCTTGGTAAAGCTGAGAAGCTACAGGCCTTCTCATCCTCCCGTTGGTGGACAGGTGGGGCAGTGCACAGTTAAGATGGAGAAGGTCTCTGGAACCAGCCTGTAGTCGGTCTGTCTCTAAATCTCAGTTCCACTGGTTTCTTGATAGTTGTACCTGGTATTTTCCTTAATCTGCATCTAAGTTAACTCATCTTTGAAATACATATCGTGTTAGCTACATAATTAGTATGTTGTGAGGATTAGATGAGATAATATTTTCAAGTCTAGAAAAGCACTTGACTTTTA
Organism: Acinonyx jubatus; assembly: GCF_027475565.1. Lineage (NCBI taxonomy): Eukaryota > Metazoa > Chordata > Mammalia > Carnivora > Felidae > Acinonyx > Acinonyx jubatus. Next base: position 86,391,164 of record NC_069392.1, on the reverse strand, counting down.
GTAAGAACTAAAAATGAAAGAAAAGAGATACCTATTATCCTTCCAATACCATGTCTCTTTTCAGTTAAGAGAAAATGACAATGGCTTACGTAGCTCTTGTTGTCTTGTCCCTGTGGAATGTGAACGGACAGCTGACATTCTTACTTTCAATCCCATAATGTCAGACAGATGTCAGCTATTGCAACAAAGAAATATTCTGGAAATACCAGTTGTGTAAGATGTCTGTGCTACCCACAATAGTCTAGTAATAAGGGACAGTCCAGTAATGACCAAGCTTTGTCTTCAACTATTTCAGTCATTTGGGAGGAAAGGAGAAGCCAGCCGTCCCCCATTATCCCCCCCTCCAAAGGAACCTCTTGGCATAGGAGACACTATAATTAAATTAGAAGTCTATAGGGCTATTCTTCTTTGTTAATATATTAAATATATTAATTAATTATACTAAATTTGAGGAGGAAGATACTAATCGGGGGTAAGGTATTTGAGCCAAAGATGGATAGGATGTGATGCGGTTTCACGGCAGGAGATCCAATCTAGGTATTATTAGGAATGGTGGAGGGACAAGGATCTGGAAGTGGCAATGACAAACAAAGAAAAGAAGCCCAGTGGGTAAAAAAAAAAAAAAGGTATTTCCAAAAATAAATAAATAAACAGCTTCTACATACAATTATTGATGGAGAAACTGTATCCTTAAGGGAGGTGTAGATTTGGGTTAAAATAAGAAAGTAAAGGGAATGTTCATATAAATAGAATCCTATCACATGTGGTCTTTGGTGACTGGCTTCACTTAGCACAACATCTTCAAGGCTCATCTCAGTTGTAGTGTGTGAGCCCTTTTGTTTCCCTATACATCAGGTGATAGACTTGAGGTTGTTCCCACTTTTTGGCTAGTAGGGGTCATGCTGCTACAAACATCTGTGTACAAATTGTTGTGTGGGTATATATTTTTGTTTTTTTTCCTGGGCAGATGCCTGCAAGTGAAATTGCTAAGTCATAAATGGTAACTCTATGTTCATCATTTTCCAAAATCACTGTACCATTTTATATTCCCACGAACAATGTATGGGGGACCCACTTTCTCAAACTCTTCAACACTTATTATTGCCTCTCCTTCAGGGTCTTCAAATCTTTCTGGGTCTCACTTGCAGTTTGTTGCCCCCTGACGGCACTTGAAGCTTCAACTTCACTACGGGAGGAAAGATTCTGGGGCCTATCATGGTCTGGGCATTGCAGGACAGAAGCAACAATTCGTCCAGTCTGCTTAGATGGCCGAAATTCACTTGATCAAAGAAGGTGGACTGGGAGAATAAAGGGGGTGTGGGAACTGGAGTTGTGCCTTTTGCTTTCCTGGGAATGGATTGCCTGTGATTTCCTGCCCACATGGCTCCTCCTCTGGCCCCCTCTTAGCCCCTTTAGCCATGTTAAGAACCATGGCCGCGTCCAGTTTGAGGGGCCAGAAGAAAGGAGCCAGTGCCTTACGTGTTTGATTCAAACTAGGATTATTTCTACTCATATATATTTTTGTTTTTCTCCTCTAGGAAGTGATCTTTGCAAAGACAGAGATTTTGACCCTTATTGTTCACTCCTGCTCCTAGATTAGTGTCTAGCCTATAGTAGTTACTCGATAAATAGGCATTCGTTCATCTATTGAATGAATAAATGGTTGATATTGTCTACAGTAACACACAATTCCAGAAGAAATGAATATGGTGGGAAAATTTCTGAAGGAAAGGGTGATATCTGAGAACGAATTCAAAGTAAAAAAAAAATCTGTATTTACACATATGATTGACAACTCAATGAATCAAAAACTATACACACATCTTAGGAGAGACATGAAAATTGAAAAATAAATCTAGTAGACCATTTGGAATTAACAGAGGTAAATAAAAATAATTGAGGAGTACAAAAGGTATGGAAAGGAACGCATGAGGATTATTGAATTTTTTTTTAACATAGTTAACAAAGACTAATTGTAGGAATCATAGCCACATAACACAATATAAAGGCCATATATTTTCAAAAGGCAGAAGTATAATCAATATATTTAAGAGATAAGAAGGGAAATCAGCGTGCTAAGTCTGTTATCATTCATAGAATTTAAATAGAATGCATAAGGTATAATTTAAATTATGCATAGTTTAAAATAAAAACATTGTGACCAAACCTTCATAAAGACTTTTTCTGATTGCTTTTCTTAAATATAGGTAAGTATAAGGTTTCATAATTCTTTTTCTTTTTGATTTTTTTTAAGTTTATTTATTGAGAGACAGAGACAAGCATGAGTGGGGGAGGAGCAGAGAGAGAGGGAGAAGAAAGAGAATCCCAAGCAGGCTCCACAACGTCAGTGCAGAGCCTGAGGTGGGGCTTGAACTCATGAAACTGTAAGATCATGACCTGAGCCAAAGTCATATGCCTAACCGACTGAGCCACCCAGGCGTACCAAGATATCATGTGTCTTAAGATAATGATGCCAATGGACAAAATTCAACAACTTTTCCCATTATAGTCTAATTTCTTTTTTTAACTGGCTTTATAAAGTCATTCAATTTGAAGAAAAATGCATTTCATTAAGATAAACTTTATTTTTATGTGTGGCACCATAACTGGCTAATCAATCTAATCTGTCTGTCCATCAGTTTAATTAGCTTCCCATCCCTCTATCATTCAGTTCTTCGTTCCTTTTACCTTTATATGGACATGAAATCACATGTAGGAACATGTGCACTAAATGTTCTGAGTGTGGATACTTGAGACATTTTTCCTCTCCTTTTTCTAATTTGTATTTCTTGAAATTTTTGTAATGAACATGAATCATTTGTATAGTACATGTGACAGATATTGTGTCTTCAAAAATTAAAACGAAAAGGGGTGCCTGGGTGGCTCAGTCAGTTAAGCATCCGACTTCAACTCAGGTTACAATCTCACCATTTGTGGGTTTGAGCCCCACATCGGGTTCTGTGCTGACAGCTCAGAGCCTGGCACCTGCTTTAGATTCTGTGTCTCCCTCTCTCTCTGGCTCTCCCCTGCTCACACTCTGTCTGTCTCTCTCTCTCTCAAAAATAAATAAACATTAAAAAACTTTTAAAAAAGAGAAAAAAGACAGACACATATGAGAATGCAATAGTGGAATAGGAACTTCAACAAAAAATGTAAATTCTTTTACAACATAAAGATAGATTATTTAACACAAGCAATGTGAACTCAAGTTTATTGCTTAACACTCATTTCCATAAGAATTGCATGGGCTGTCTCAAAAATAAATAAACTTTTAAAAAAATTAAAAAAAAAAGGGGGACACCTGGATGGCTCAGTTGGTTAAGCGGCGGACTTCAGCTCAGGTCTTGATCTCACAGTTCGTGAGTTCGAGCCCTGCCTAGGGCTCTGTGCTCACAGCTCGGAGCCTGGAGCCTGCTTCGGATTCTGTGTCTCCCTCTCTCTCTGTCCCTCCCCTGCTCATGCTCTGTCTCTGTCTCAAAAATAAATAAACATTAAAAAAAAAAAACAACAATTGCATCCATCACTCACTCCAGTTTATCTTAGGTGCTGTGTCTGTTCTGCACATCCTAACACATGGCATGATTATTTTACTATCTATCAGTCTTTCAGGACTTAGCATTTTCATATTTGGATGGTCTAGGTATTAATCACTTTTTTTTTTTTTTAGTGTTTTGAATGCTCAGTTTCTTTTAAGCCTTGGAATATATTTACTTACATTTTTATTTGTAAGGAAAGCATGAAAAAAATATAAATTGGATATGTTAGGGTCTGAGAGGATATGGTTTCTCTGCTGCAGGTCTTCCCATTGACATGTGATTCACTAGCAACCAGCCAGAGCTAGGTGGAGATGACACTTGGCTGGACTCCCCCCCCACCCCCCCCCCCTCCCGCGCATGCCTACGTGCACTGGCCTGAGGACCTGTGTTCTGTCTTCCAGGTCCAGCGGTGGCTTCTTTCTGGGTATAGACAGACCCAGCTCCTCCTTGGTCCTCCGTGGGCTGCTAAAATTTGTATGCACATCTGGTTCCAATCCATCTGTGTTGTGATTCTAGGCTCTACTCGAAACCACAGATGTACATGTATCTCCAACTTCAAGTTGTACACAATAAAGAAGGTTAGTCAGACCTCAACTAAAGGATTAAAAAAATAAAAAGCATGAAGGCCCCTACCAGATGGTAGGGAATTAGAATCCCAGGAACAGGGTTCTCTGGGCTTCCCTGCCTTTCTTCATAGTTGATCTCTGTGGTTTCTCATAGATTCTGACCCTTAAGTAGCCTAAGCCTTTTGGTGTTTTCATTCTGTAACCCAGAGTTGGTTTGCTTTGTGTCCTGCTGAAATTTACAGAGCAAACGCGCATGCGCCCTTTATGATAGACTCTCTTAATTCCCGCAGAGAGCGGACTTTAAATCCATATTAATAAGTAGAAATCTTTTCCTAAAGGCAATTAAACCCACGCAAGAGAGAATCGTTTTAAGTTCCCGACAAGGGCTAATCATCAGCAATATTGACTTCCCAATTATTCTTACTAATTTTCTTTATCATTTTTACAAACACAAGTAATTTCCGGGATTAAGATCTCATAAATTCCTCTTGATTCAACCGTATTTCAAAAGCTCAAGGTTGACAGTTATTTTTGGTGGCTTTTGTCACGCCAATCATTAGCAATAAAGGGACGTTCGTTCCCACCCCCATCACACAAACATGTTAGTACAAATATTACCACTCCCATTACACGCATACACGCACATGCATCATACACGATTAAGTCCTCAGAGGAATAAGTCCTCTGAAAGCAGGCAGTTGATCTAGTCAGCACAGAGCATGGTATTTCATACTTAAACACATAAAAAATATTTATTATTATGAGCTTAGTTTAAAGTGGGGTCTGGTACTATTGAAGAGCACAACTAGGATTCAAACAGACAGACAGACGTGTTAGCCAAACTAACCCTTTTGCTAAAAGGTAATATTATGCCATTTCTGTATCACTATTATACTTCATGCCTTCAAATGATAATGATTACAGAGATATCTTCTCAGGTCCCTGAGGACATGCTTACTAGGTGTCATAAGTGAAATGAACATTTTATAAGTGAATATTCTGAACAGAAAAATTTGTTGCAATTCCGGTCACAATTGGCAGACGAATCATTTAGTGGATTCATTAGCACCAAATGAAACTTAAGAGCTGGAGACATTTGCCAACATAGTTATCAGGATTCTTTACATTAGATTAGCTTGTTAGAAAATATGAAAATATAAAACAGCATCAAAATATTAGGAAAATAAAGCAATGGAGGACCTATTCGTTTTGATATTTTCCTGAACTCGCATTTCCTTTCCTTTTCCGTTGTAAGTCACTAAGCCAAGCAAGGTGAACTTGATACCAAGGGTTCAGTACTCATCAGAAAGGCAGTCAGCAAAGTGCTGCAGGGGTTGATTGGTAGTTGATTTTCGTTCTTCTTCTCCTGCCCCAGCAGAATCAGTTACGCACTTGTCAGTTTAGCATATAATCGCTCTCCCTGAAATCGATATCCGCTGACTGTATTAATGAGGCGAGCTATTGATAGATATGCAATGGGCCCGCAATGGCTGTCACTTTTCATTGCAACCTCAAATTCCAGTACTTTATCGCTGCTATTATTTCCCAGCTATTGATTTAGACTTAGCTCTCTTTGGGGCAGAATCACTACATATTATTTTGATTCTCGGAAGTACTAGATATTCAGTATTTCTGAAGACACACCACATGGAACCCACTCGTAAGAGCCACGATGGATTTGGCCAACAGTGGAAGACTCCAAAACGATCCCATTCCTCAAAAGGGGATGGACAGTTGCTGGAGCTTTTCGAAAGCTATCTACCAGTTAACTGCAGCACGGAGCAAAGAGTGAGTGATAGTCCTGCACGGGACATTTCACGAGTGCCTACTATAGTCCAGGCATTCTACTTATGCCAACGCAACTAGACCGCCCCCAGACTCTACAGGCGTGGAATTTCTAGAAGGTTTAACACTTGAATACATTTGCCTAAATCATAGCTCGTCGGTCGTGGAGCTGGATTTGAAGTCAAGTCTACCTCCAGAGCACTTCGCTGTAAAAGGGATACTGTCAAATGCACAATCCATGTCTCCGATTCGATCCTACATCCCACACTAGTGTTCTGTTGCTCAACATCATCAACATCATCACTACTGTTTACGTACACATCCCATTTCAGCGCTTTGCATGTACTATCTTAACAAGCACACAAGGCAACATATTTTAATCTTCTCTTCTATCTTTATTCTTTTTAATCTTTCACGTGATCCCAGAGGGAAACCTCCACTCAAAAAAAAAACAGAGCTGGGGTTTCCATGACACCATTTTGTTTTTTGCCTGGGGGCAACCCAGTCCTAACAACCATATGCAGAAAATATGCCTTGTCCATTTTACAGAAAGGCCAGCGGAGATGCAGAGACTTGAAGCGATGCCTGAGGTTCACATACCTAGTAAATGGTGACTCTGAACTTGGAAGGCTGCACTCTTAACTTGAATGTCATTTAGAAATAATTAACTCTTTTGTATTAGTTTCCTTTTGCTGCTATAACAAATTACTCTAAATCTAGTGGCTTAAGACAGCTTTATTATGTTACATTTCTGGAGGTCAGGAGTCTAAAATGGGATGGCTGGGCTGCATTCCATCTGGAATCTTTAGGGGAGAACCCATCTTTTCACCTTTCCAGCTCCGAGAGGCTGCCCACATTCCTCGTATGACGGACCCACCTTATTCTGACCTCTGCTTCTGTTGTCGGCGTTTCCCACTCTATAAGGATCCTTGGGATTCATTAGGCCTACCGTGTCGATCCAGGTAGGATCTCTCTATTTCAAGGTCAGCTGGCTAGCAATCTCCATTCTACCTGCAACTTTAATTCCTCTTTGCCGTGGAACATACATAACATTCTCACAAATTCTAGGGATTGGGACATGGACAGCTTTATGTGGAGCATTATTCTGCCAACCACAGTTTTCTGGGTACATCGGGATGTGCTTTGTTTCATTATTAGTTCACAAATTCGTGGAGCCAGACTGCCTGGGGGTTGAATTCCAGCCCTACCACTTACTAGCTGTATGTCCCTGAGCATATCAGTGAACGTCTTGTGCCTCAGTTTCCTCTTCTGTAAAATGTAGATAAATACCAGAATCTTCCTCTCGGATTGATGAGTAAGTGCCATATAATTCTTGGGTAAAAATAAGAATAATGCCTCTATTGATGGGATTTAAATGGAAGGCATCAGTCTCACATAAGCCACATAAACATTCGATTGTATTGGTATAACACAGGCACATATAAGTATGAGATTTAGATAATGATTAAAGTGTGTCTGACTTTTCAATTCCCAGCTGCAATCCAACAGTAACAAAGCAATGCCTACTTGTAAGTGGGAACTACTGTTATTCAGTTTAGGAAGATGTACAAGTTGTCAAGGAGGCCAGTAGTTGTGGGGGAACTAACAAGACTTTCTGCCTGAAGCAAGGCATCCGTCCTAGACACCAGGAAGAATCCCCTGAGAGAAGAAAACAGCTCGAGGAGGTGATTCATTGAGCCTCTTATCCTCTCATAATAAGCGAACCACATTTTTGTCCTCTCGGAAACCAGATATGCTTCCCCAGTCACAGGGAAGGAAAGTGACGGCGGGGGGGAGGGGGGGGGCAGGGGGAGGTGTGCGTGTAGGAGCCCCATGTTTTCTTCCTCACTGGCACCCACCACAAACACACGCACGTGCACACTCACCACAGACCTTCATGGGTGACAGAGGGAGGAAAGCAGGAAACTGGTGGGGGAATCAAGATTCCTGAGGAGACTAGACACTCCCCAAGTTCTCGGAAATTGTATGAGGAAGACAGCCTCTCCTTCAGTAAAACAACTTATCACACAGACACATAGTGCAACTGGACGCTTCTTTTCTTATTTCTTTTCTTTAGACGTGGCCGGGACTCGTTCAGTGAGCTCCGTTGTGCGTCAGAATTAGTGGGTAAGTTTAAAATCACGTAGATGGCTGTCCCCATCCCAAACCCACTTTCTAGGTATCTGCTGAGGACAGCACCAATATAAGTGATCGTTTGGTTGGTTTTCTTTAAATAGAAATACATAGCGCGATGGAGAGAAGGAAACCCTGGGGTCGGAGTAAGCCTGGGCTCTGAGCCCGACTGTCACACTCTGACAGGGTGACCCGGGACTGGACACACGATTCCACATCTCGGCTCCCTGCATGGCTGAAGGGGAAAAAAGTACTCAGACTGCAGACTGATGACAGGTTTAGAATTCACCTTGTAGAATGCTACTAACAGGGCCAGGGATATAAACATAGAAAATATGTTATCTACCATCACAAGGGTGAAAAAAAATGTTACATTGAATATAGTCACTGACCAAGAGCTGATATCTATTGATAACTGGCCTGAGAAAAAGCACACGTGCACACAGGAGAGAGAGAGAGAGAGAGAGAGAGAGAGAGAGAGAGAGAGAGAGAAAGAGAGAGAAAGAGAGAGAAAGAGAGAGTAAGAGAGAAAGAGAGTGTAATTAGACACACACAGTATAAAATTTTGCATTAAACATTAATGTAAATGTTATCAGCCTTGTGAATATGATAATAGCTTCTAATGGGGGGGGGCCTGGAGATTCTTTTAAATAATATCCAATATATACAAGAAGACCAGAGAAACTTGGTCTTGTCTCTTATGATTCTCTAATGTTCCATATATGTAGTAAACCCCTAAAAGGTATGCAAGATTTTTCTGGGAAAGAATCTAAGCCTTTTACCAAATTCTCAATGATGCCTTGATACGCTTACCAACTGCTAAGAACACTGGCCTAGAGCCCTTGACATAGCAAATGGAAAGACATCTTAGAAATAAGTGTGGGAGAACATTCAGAGGCACATCTGGTCGTTAGTCAAAATCAACCTTTGAAAAAAAAAAAAAAAAACTCCAGACTCACAGAACATTAAAGTTAAAAGGAGTCACTGAGACACTAAAGATCTTTATTGTGCTGAGGGTGAACCACAGTCCAGAGGCTGACGTGACTGATCTAAGTGGACAGCTAGTACTTAGCACAGTGGCCGTCGGAGTTCAGGTTGTCAAAAACCTGGTCCCCGAGTTTTCCCTCTGCAACTTACTGCTTGTTTGTGTCTATCTCCAAAGAGGGACCCAGATACTTGTGAAAATGGCTGTAGTCTCAGAAAAGCATGTTAATACATTTTTCAAACGCTACCTATAAAAACAGCTATAATCATGCAGCAAGCATAAGGAGGATTGTGGACGTCTAGCAAATTAACACTTGAACGTTCCAAGTGCCAGCTAGTGCTAATTTCATTTACTGTAGTACTGTAAATGATGTAGGCAGTTGGCAAGCCACAACTTAATACCATCTGGCCTGAGAAATTTATGATTCATTCACACAACTAGACTTTTAAAAAGTTTTATTTTGTTTTTGGTTACAGAATGCACTTGGCTGCTGGTTTGAAGGACAGTCGCTTGAGGCTTTTCAAATTGAATCATCATTTTTATCTACAGCAACTAGATTTTTTTTTTTAGGAGTATATGTGACTATTATAATTTTTAATGAGCATTAATATTTGTAATAGGGAAAATTATGCAAATGTTAGTCTGTCGTCATTTAGTTTTGTTTTTTTCCCATACCATGTTTTTATTCAGCTCTCCACTCTGGCTAAGTCATGAGACTTACAGTCACAGGGAATGAGAGAATCATTCCACTGGGACCAGAGGTATCAGTTATGGACATGAGTCTCTTAGCCTTTGAATTAAGAGTTTTGAAAGCCAGGCTTTTTGGGTACAGGGGAATTTCTCAACAATGAAGTTTTCCTTTAAGAGGCAGATCTGGAGGTTTAGATTACAGAGTGTGAGTATAGATCTCACGAGTCTGCAAATTTAGGGTGAAAAACACAGGGAGCGAGAAGTCATTCATTTCAGTCTGACGTGAATAGAACTAAGATACTAAAAGAGGTGAAATCAAGGAACCCTTCCATGAGATCACATAAGATCTTATGCTCCTACCCATCAACTGAGACGCCATATTGGCAGGGGTTACAAAGTGTGCCATGTGGCTGATGGTCTGGGCATTTATGCAAATTAAATATCTAAAGCTATTTAGCATTTAAATACTTACAATTTTTGGATAAGAACAAGATTACTGGGTTAGACTCAATCTAAATAGATAAAGGTAGGTATAGATGGTATATAGATTTGCCCCTCATCCTGAGGAGATAGGAAGATAATGAGGATGATTAAATCGTAGAATGAAAAATAAAGCTCATTGTTTTCACACAACTAAGAATAAAGCGAGTAAATATTCAAAACCACAAAATAGCTTATTAATTGAGAACTTATTAGAAAGGGTGCCATGTATTATGTGTCTTATAGAAATTATTTCATTTGATTGAAATAACTCAATGAGATTAATATTATCATGTATTAGAATGAAAGTGACTTTAAATACATTTTAAAAAGTGCTCGGGAGCAATTAAGTACTGTACCCTAGGTAAAAAAAAAAAAAAAATGTGACACTTGTCTTCAGTGGCCTTCCCTTGGTGACATCACTAGTCCTTGATTTTGACCTCATTGGGACAGGCAAGCAGAAGTTTTACTCCCAGACTGGCCAGAAGTGCTAGGTGCCTTTTCCTCTCATTTTTTGTGACTGACGTTAAATGCTTCTATCTTCAATCACTTTCCCTGGGAATGCTGCACTTAGCTTTGAAATTTCACATTTTAAAAAACACACCAAGTAATATATTTCTTTTATCCAAGATTTTCTGAATGAATCATTCAAAAAGAATTGGACACAATGGCGGGAATTTCAAGCATTAAGTCAGCACAAGGAAGAACTGTTTGTACAACAGGGATTTTTGGGCATACTTCAAAGCACTCAGACTCATTCTTGTCTGCCTGACTACTTGCATTTTACCCTAGATTAGTTCGTACCACACAGAACTAAGGATGAAGTTCATGACTCAATGGTAAGACAACTTTTATTGCCAGGAATTGCTTAAACAAAAGCTCTGTAAAACACTCACTGCAAATTACCTGCCCATCAGTCATTATAAGTAGGCTCCATTATTTTTAGAACAGAACAGTTCTGAATCTCTTACCATGTAATCCATCATGAAATTCTCAAGATTATTGGTTGGTCCTTTTGGCTGGTGTGCATGTTGAGACAATGCTAGCTCTTGTTAAGGGGGTGATCAAAGTTTTCGCAGGGAAGAAATGCTTTATGGGGTGTAATCCAAATTAGGAACAAAGGAGAGCATCATAAGCTAATAACACGTTCTAAATTTTGATCTTTAGATTCTCCTTTAAAGGAGAAAAATATGTTTGCAAGAACAATATGTGAAATATAAATTTACAAGCACATATGGACCTGTATATGTTTTGGTCGCTTCCTCTTTACCCTTTTGGTGAAAGAAGGATACTTACCCTAGGGTTAAGGGGATGACTGAGCACATGACAATGACCCTGAACAGATGAGACTGACAACAGTTTGTTGGGCACATACGCTCCCAGCCTGAAAGAGGAGGCATCACATGGCATGTAGGATCACACAGAGGCCGCATTCAGGCACAGAGTAAGCCTTCAGGAGCTGTGGGAGGCACACTTGGTCATAACAGGAGGGTGAGGTGGCCCCTGGTTGGTTAATATTGTCTTGTTTTAATAGTTCTCTGGGTTGGCAGGGAAGCCAACCTGCTCCTGAAGGTAATTCAAGACTCCCATGAGTCTTGAGTTAGTCTTCATGATGAAGGTTGGGTAGCAGTCCTTAACTGTGGGAGCAGAAAGAGAGCAGTGAAAAGTGTGGTTAGGCCATTGGAGGCTTTCCCAGTTTTCCCCAGATGTCAAAGCACACAAAATATTAGGCCTTAATTTTAAGCCTTCAGTATAGGTATCACATACAGGCTGTGCTGCCTAATCTCACGGCTTTGCTGATTTTCTCCCGTTTCCACTGATAGCTACCAAAAATCACACCAAATTTTATGAAACTTGGTTGCAGAATAGTCCATTATTATGGCTCTCACAAATCATAGAAAGTGCTTATTTGCATAGTACTCTAATTTTATACGCTGTGTTACATCCTACACATTTAGTTATGATTTATGCAAAGGGAGTATGAAGTGTCAGAAAAATAAAAATCACCTTATTGTTTAACTTCATAATCTGGCATATTTGTTTTGTGTGCAATTTTGATCTGAGGAATGTCTCAGAGCGGTTATAACTACATCATGCGATTTCAGTAAGTATTACATTCTTTTATTCTCAAAGGGACTTTTTTGGATGATGTGCCCATTTAGCCTCTGGTTTATAATAGATGTAATGGGTCCTACTTTCTAGAGGAAGTCATGGCTCGAGAGTCAGTGAAAAGTCAAGTCCAGCCCTGCAAAGCAAGAGATTTTAGCAGGCACGTGGAAGCTTGGGCAAGAAATGAGATAGGGCCAGTCCCTCGGTTACTTCTAGGAAGTATCAAGTCAGGAGGACAGTGGACTCCATAGTCAGCTTCCAAAATCTAAAAAAAACTCTCATTCACCAAACTCACTGGCAGCATGTACAGTGTTAAAGAACTGTTTCAGAAATAATAATAATAAAAAAAAACTATTCTGAATCTTGACACATGGGAGTCTAGAGTTAGAGGGAGGAGGTTAGAGAGGTACCCAGAGGGGCTTTCTTAACTATAGCTATAAGGGATCCTACAATATTCCATTCCTCCCCAGCCTACCAAAAGGTGTAAGAAAATGCTTCATCATAATTACATAGAAGATGAAGATTGTGTGTGTGTGTGTGCGCACGCATGCACGCGCGTGTGCGTTAAAAAAAGCAGAGCCTAGCTCTTCTTTTCAGCTGTAGACCTGTCATGGAGACTTAGGTCCTGGTGATGACATCTAAGGGAATGTGCCTAGCTGCCACCCTAATTAATGGCCATCCTATTTAATTTCCCCTACAGCACTGAGGAAAGAACCTGATTAAAAAGAGTGCCCTGAAGGCTATGGGGTTGATTCACTGTTGGGCCGGGAAAGAACACTTCAAAAGTACAGCTCTAGCTGGAAATGGGTGGAAACTTTTCTAGCCTCTCGTAATTGCAATATGGAAATTGCACAGTGGACAGAGGAGCCGCATTTGACTACTGAGTGGAGTAGTATTTCAACGAGAAAACATCGATACAATCTTCTGGGCCAGAGATGTCCTTGTGTCAGCCTGACCTGCCAACCTTTGACTATTTTGGAAGGCATGTGGTTCACGATCTATGGACAAGCCAAGTCTGAAAAAGTCTCCGCTAACACGAGCCTCTCAGAACAATCTCCTTTAGAATACATTTTATTCTAAGAAACTCTCAGGCGGATGAGGAGAAGGAAGTCTCTGTGTGTGAGTTTTGCTTGGCCTTGATTCCTAGGGCTTCCCCAACAACCCAAGCTTGTATATGGCTCTTCAGAGCATTATCTGCTCCCTAGCTAACGAACTAGCAAAAGAAGGAGCACGTGAGCCCCATGTGGGATATAAACTGGGCAAGTGGATTGAAATCAAGACAATATTTTAACAGGAGTTGGCCGTGGGAGGAGAGAAGGATAGCCGGATAGCTTGGGATAAAGATGTAAATTTACTGAGTTTGGCAGATTACCTGATTAGATGGATACCAAAATGTAGAACTTTTGTTGATTCGTTATTCTTTCAACATTGCCTTGTTAAGCCCTTACTAGGCCAAGGGGCTTGTGGCTAAAGTTTAAAAATATATTTTCACTGAAAGTTTGATCTATACATTTCTTGATTACGGCGATGGTATCATGGATGTATGTTTATGTCCGAATTCATAAAATTGTATGTCATAAGTACATGCATTTTGTGTATATCAAGTATTCCACGATAATGCTATAAAAAAGATTCCATGCATTTTGAAAAGGAAATGGTTTGTTCTGAAATAAATTATTCTGCTTTCTTTGCTAAAGAAGCCTTTCTTTACCTAAAGAAACGCTTAGATTAACATTAACTTAAATTTCATATTTTGAAATAAAGGTTGAAAGAAAAATAAAAACCCCTGTGTGAGCGAGTAAAGGATTGATAGGTTCACATACCCTCAAAGACTTGTTTTCTAAATCAACGAGGATTACATCTTTCAGTGACTAAGTTTTTGTTTCTGTCATGTAAAAATGATAATATCTGTCTTAGAGTTACTCTATGAGAGGGTAGTAACGAGGCTTTAAACGAGATTGTTTATGTTAAAAGCATTTAGAAAATTATAAACGGTAATGCACACAAAATACCTTATTATTATCAAAATTGGAAAGATGGTGTTTTGAAATCTTATCTAAGCTTCTATTTTATTGGCTACGGTTTCTACGAGTTTTCAGGCTGGCCCCTGAAACCATGACAAAGTTAGAAGACAAAGAAACACAAAGCAATGATCATGGACAAAAATGGCCAACCGATGAAAGAGAGTAGAAGCAAAAGAGGAGGAGGATTTTATACAACCCACTTTGCTCCATGTGGGAATTATACGAGGAATATTTCTGTTGTAGAGAAATGTTTTACAAAAGTCGCTAGTGTAAATCATTCGAAGATGGGGCCGCCAATACTGAGAGCAGTCAGTATGCATGCAAAGAGACACCTTCTATTTTATTTTACAATCCATCCAGCATTCACCGTCTACAGGACTTTCAAGGATGTTCACATGTCAGAAATCCATTTTCAACCTTCACTGTTTGGGGGTCGTCTTGCCCCTCATTACTCTGTAACCTTCGTGTTGGAAGCACATGAAATATATTTAATCTTGCTTTCAGAGTGTGATATGGGCTCCTTCTCTCCTCCATTCCTTGGTTTCTTCTTTGTTGTAGAGTGTTTTACAAGTTTTTTTTTAAGAGCCTGGCATCTAAATGTTACATGTCTTGGTTCTTATTCTATTTCTTTTGCCACACACACACACACACACACACACACACACACACACACAACTATTGCTACAGTTTATGAACCATCGTCCGAATAGTCTCCTTCTACATGTGGTGAGGTAGAAACTAACATGACTTTTCATTAATTACTATGAAGTTTAGAAGCTACTTGTCAAGTCAGAGAAAGGTTGATGCAGGCTTTTCTTTCTGGAAGTAATTATATATGTTCTTTTCAGACCACTAAAAATTACCATTCATTCCTTTGCTCTTTTAGTCATTGAAATCTTCCTGTAAGCTGAGACTGTTCTTTTCTTAAATTTTTTTTAATGTTTATTTATTTTTGAGAGAAGGAGAGAGGCAGAGTTTGGGTGGGGGAGTAGCAGAGAGAGAAGGAGGCACAGAATCAGAAGCAGGCTCCAGGCTCTGAGCTGTCAGCACAGAGCCCGACACAAGGCTCGAACTCACAAGCTGTGAGATCATGACCTGAGCCAAAGTGGGACACTTAACCTACTGAGCCGCCCAGGCTCCCCAAGCTGAGAACTGTTCTATGTGTCAAAGGCAAGGTGCTGGGCACAAGAGACAAAATTCACGCTGTTAGTGGTGTTGATGTTCCAAGTGGAAGCAGACGGGACATAGACAAATAAGCAAGTACAAAACTATGAACTTCCCTTAGTGACAGATGAAGAAATGAGGCAGAATAAAGTCATAGATGGTGAAGGAGGAGAGATAGGCGTTGCCATTTAAAATAGGAGGCTGTGAGTCTTTCCGGGCAGAGGCCCAAATGATTCAAATTTGCAAGCCATCTAAAACCGATCCAGAGGTGTTTCACAGCAACGAAAGTTTTTGCCATAAGACCAAGCGGGGTGTATGTGGGTGACAGAAAATTAGGGCCCAGTGGTAAGGGGTGAGGTCAGACAGGTAGGTGGGCCACATCTTCTGGAGCATGACACATTGGGTTAAGATCGGATTTCATTCAGGATGGGTGCATAGGACCACATGAGCCGGGGAGTGATGTAATATGATTTACGTTTTTAAAAGACCAATCTGGTTGGCCATCTAATATCAAGTAGCAGGGTGTCAAGTGTCAGGACTGGAAGCAGCAAGATGGGAGTCGGGACTGGTATGGTAAGAATACCGGCGTTTTGAGGGAGTCCCGATGGATCGGCCAGGGATGTGGAAGACACATAGGAGTGATGTCCACATGGAAGGGTGAGGAGGCAGAGAAGAAGCTGATTGGAAGAATGCGTTCTGAGACCATTCCGGCTAGGATTCGGTTGCAGATGACCGAAGCATTCTGGCTGGTTTAGGCAGAGAGGGATTTAGTAATTGGCATTAGGCAGCTGGGAAAAGCTTTAGAAGGCCTAGAGGATCATTTGTCATGCTGACCTGAACAGGAAAATGCCCACCCTTACAATCAGTGTCCTCTGCCATGGTGACGAAGCTGTCACACACCAGTGCAGAAAGCCATGTGCCCATCCTTTGTCGTGAGCCATGCCTGGGCACGCCTCATGTAATGCCCCTCCCAACGTAAGCTTTGTGCATGTCTGTCTGGCTGGCAGGCCTTCAGTTGTAGAG
Source organism: Acinonyx jubatus (assembly GCF_027475565.1). Taxonomy (NCBI): domain Eukaryota; kingdom Metazoa; phylum Chordata; class Mammalia; order Carnivora; family Felidae; genus Acinonyx; species Acinonyx jubatus. The sequence continues at coordinate 86,374,669 of NC_069392.1, read as the reverse complement.
GGAAACCTGACTGTACGGAATTCTTGACAAGTTAGTTTGCAACTTCTCAATTTCCGTAATTCAGCCCAGTATATTAGAAAAGAATTCCAATGGATACAGACCAAGCTAATCCGCAATGGGGCAGAGGGACTGAGCAATACGTTTGGTTGTATTAGATGGAAGCTGCCGGGCTGACATACATGAGGAGATCATAGGTAGGAGAGGGGGAGATATAGAAGCCTGGAACCCATGGAAGAAATCGCAAACTAAAATGAAAGCATCATCACATCTGGGTGGTAAAAGAAAGGGGACTTACTAAGATTATCTCGGGGCTGAACATAGAAAAGAGGATAGAGCAAAGTGTCACGCATGGGTCATGAGGAAGAGCTCCAAGCATCCTGGGAAAGAGGTAAACGAGAAGAAAGTCGAAAGATGGCACCCCGCAAAGCAGACAGAGAAGCGTGTCCAAGCATAAGGAGGCGTGACCAAGCATAAACAATGACTGGACGTTCTGTGCTCTATCAACAAAGACCTGACCACAAGATTTGGCAAGGCAAATACAATTTCAGCAGGACGGCAGGGACAAGAGTCAGAGCGGATTGCACGCCAAATGTGAAGGGAGGGAACAGCAGCTTCAGGAATCTCACCAGAGGCATCTGAGGGTAGGCGAACCTTGGACGTGAGGTTAGGCAAATCATCCGACATGGTTGGAGAGCTGGAGGGGAGACAGAGGACAGAAGGGGCCACTATGGAAAAATGATGAACAGTACTGCCCAATATTACTCTGCTGATGGGAATAATGAATTGAACTCTTGAGATTTCGGCCATCTCTTTACTCTGTTTCCCATTCTTGTTTGAGTGCAATGTGTTCCATCTTTCTGTGCTATCCTTTGGTGCCCAGAGTCAAAATAGGTCTGGAGCACGTAATGACTCATGTTTATATACGTGTATTTCCAGCATTACATATTTTGTTGTTTATGCAACTAATGGGCTCTAACTGCATAAAAATTGTTTTATGTTTTCTAAAACAAATTTCCTAATTTGAGTTATGACATTTCAACTGATAGGGCAAGATCTTTGTTTTCGAGCAAGGGAGATTCAAATAACTTTGGGAGGAAAACAAATGAGCATTAAAAGCGGAAACAATAGAGAAATCATCCCTTTAGCGGCGCCTGAGTGGCTCAGTCGGTTGAGCACCGACTTTGGCTCAGGTCACAATCTCACGGTTCATGAGTTTGAGCCCCACCCGGGCTCTGTGCTGACAGCTCGGAGCCTGGAGCCTACTTTCTGTGGATTCTGTGTCTCCCTCTGTCTCTGCCCCTCCCCTGCTTGTGCTGCTTCTCTCTCTTTCAAACATAAATAAACATTAACAAATTTTATGGGGAAAAAATAAATCATCCCTTTACCATGATTATTTTCTCTTGCTTGGTATGAAAATATTGATTATATTTTAAAATAAATAAGTCATTATTACAGGAAAATAATAAGGCTCAGTTACATATTTTTTCTATATAATTTGCTATTTTTGTTGAAAGGCATCACTGAGAACTTTATTTCCAGATTAACCTGCCCATGACTCAGGTTCTCTTTGTTGTTGTGCCCAATCATGATAAACCTTTTTTAAGTTATGTCTCAAACTTGGATTCGAGTCTGACGAATGCACTTTCAATTTTTGACATTTGTGACTTTTGGGAAATGATGCAGTTTCTCTGATCTTTAACTGATTTGTATAACTGATGGTAATAGCCTGTCTCACAGCATTGCCGTTAGAACCAATGTTATGAGACACTGATGTGGAAACTCTTCCCGGTGATGGTGGGGGAAGGAGGGAGGAGAAAGAGGCAGCATGGCGTCGTGCACCACCGTGAACTCCGGCGCCCAGCAGGCACTTGTTAGAATCCTAGCTCTGTCTTAGAATTAGTGTGTGAGCCGTAAGCTACAGTTTCTTCGTGTGCTCCACCGGGTACTTGTGAGGGCAAAGTAAGATAACAGGTGTGAAACCTCTTGTGCCAAGCAGTGCAATGAATGGTTTGCTTTTCTAAGTTTCCATCACTTCAGTGATGTTGCACAACAAACCTGTAATAGTTTTGTTTCGAGAAATATGGAGAAGGTTGTTCTTACAGTTAAGGAGGATAATGGGTGGGGGAAGGGAGGTCCCCCTAAATTATCTATCAGTAGTTGTCCGAACATTTCCTGCTACTTCAGACATTAACTTTCCGTATGTTATTTCTCAGATCGAAGGCTGACTATTCTAGGCTCCCATAGACCCCCTTCCACCTGCTCCCATAAGCTTCCTTATTTTTTGCTGTTGAGATGAGTTAAGAGAACTATGAATTGTCATGGAAACAGTGGTTTACGAGAAAGAAAACGTGAGGGTCAACAATAATGAGAAAAGCCAGTGCAGGGAAGCATTGACTATGTTTCAGGCAGTGATGGAAAGTAGGAGAAATGATTTTTTCTCGTGCTAGTGTAGAGATCCTTCCAGTACTCAAAGCAGCACACTGTAGAGTCATCCCTCCTCTCTTAGGTTGTCGATTGGAGGGAAAAGTCAACTAAGCGTGTCTCAGGCCTTGAGCAGCCTGTTAGCCTTGCCAAGTAAAAATTGCACGAGATAAAGTTAAACAGACAAAGGAGACTATTTATCCATAGCAATAGGGGAGAGAGATTAAACTCAATTCCCCTGAAACAAAAATTGGGGGAATTTTCAAGACTGGGGTGGGGATGATCATGGGCCACCCATGTTTCCTAATTGACTTTAGTAAAAGAAAATAAGCTTTCCTGAATCTTTAAACCGGAGGTAGTTTTAAAACTTGGACCAAGGCACCCACTGAAGTTAGGCCCCTACTCTCCCACAGAGGCTAGGAGACAGAGAGGCACCACGTTCCTGAGATGTTTCTATATCAAAGAGATGGTTCTCAGGTCCTTGAGAAAGACATTCCTTATGTCGCGACATTCCTTATGTCCTTAAGATACTTTTAAGGAGACATGTATATTTCAAAGTGGCATGGAAATCATTTGCAATTATAAAATGCAATTCTATTTCTAAAGTAAATGGTCTAAGAAAAAAAGAGGTAAAGGGCCTCTATCAGGAAGAAAGCTGTCTAAAGTTTGTCCAAGCTTGGGGGAACATTAAAGCTATTCAGGTTGGCCTTGGAGACTCAACTTGTGAATGCCAGCAGGGACCTTTGATAACGCATAGCGTGGCATGGAAAATGTACCAGCTTACATTACAAGACAGTCCAGAGAGCTGATCACTCAACTTTTGCCACAAATACCCATCTCCTATAGCATCTCCCTAACCCACGTTAGTGTCAGTGCCAACTGTAGGAGCAATTGGAAGAAGATGTCATACTAAGCCATGATATCAATCCAATAAGCCGGCAAAGTAAATACAGTCTTCAGCATAAATACATGATTTCCAAGTCTATCCAAACACCCCAAATGTTAGAAGGGCCTGTTTCAGGACATTAGCACAAGACTGACCCCTTCGAGATGATGAGAAGTTGCTTCAGTCCAGTGCAGTCCCAGCATTTTGTCCACATTATTATCTGCATGCATTCTGCTCTGGTGCACTTAGATCTTTTGGATGACAAAGGCTCCGTTTCGTGCATTATGTATCTGACGCTCCCAGCACAGTGTTGGGTGTGGAACACCAGGAAGCAATCCTCTCCTTTCTTAGAGCTTGTGCCCCGTGGGAAGAGCACCGTATGACCTGAATTGTATCCTCATCCTTTCCAAAACCCCAAGTTTGTATGTTGAAGTCCTGTCCCTCAGGGTGACTGTATTTGGGGAGAGGGCCTTTAGAGAGGTAATTAAGGTTACCAGAGATCATAAACGTGGGGCCCTGAGTCAATACGATTGGTATTTTCATAATACCAGTTCTGAAAGCAGGTATAGACACCAGGGATGTTCACACACAGAGGAAAGGCCACGTAAGGACCCAGCAAGAAGGTGTCCACCTGCCAACCAAGGAGAGAACTTCAGGAGAAACCAGCCAACCCTCCCAGCATCTTGATCTTTGACTTCCGGTCTCCAGACATGGGAGAAGATAAATTTAAGTCACCCAGTCAGTCATGTTCTGTGATGACAGCCTTATTAGAAAAACACAACCACCTTTGTGGTTTGGACTCGGATTCCAGTGCCCGTTCTGGCTGCCAATGGCTATTTGGCAATAACCAATTTAACCTCTCTTACACGTTGACTTCCTGTTTCGTAAAATAGTAGTGTTTCCGCTCTTGCATGGATGTGGTAAAGAAAAAATTAAAATGTTCTAGGATGTGCTGGCACACAGTCTGTGCTCCATAGACTGGGATTTGTTATATTCATCAAAATTGTTTTGCCAAATGAATGAAAGCAAGACTGTGATCAAGATTTAAAACACACACACACACACACACACACACACACACACACACACACATATATTTTACATATATGTTTGTTTCTTCCCTAGTAAAGGTACGTTTACCGTGCCACTTAAATTCTTTTCCTTGCTTGAGAATTTCTGTCTACGGGTCTGGTTTACCACATTTCAAAAATTATAAAGTAAATTACAGATGGGTACCGGCACCCACAACGCACTCTTAGTGGTAATTTGGGAAGGAAAAGGCTGGGCTCAAATGACAGTGACCCTGATGCATTATGGCAGCTCGTAAAAACCAGGACCACAAATGGACTCAGGTATCATTTCCGTTTTAATGGTGGTTTGATAATTCAGATCACAGACTAATAAATTCAACTGCGTGATTGTTGACCTCACAACAGATGATTTGATCAGCGTGTAGTTGATGTTTTATTCATGTTTAAGTCAGGTGATTTAGAAAAATGCGAGGAGAGTAGAAACATTGCTTGGAATTGCCCATCATTTAAATCGAAGACCTTTTGAAAGTTTCCGTTTTTGAAGGGATTTGGCCGTGCAGAGAATGGATATGGAAGTACGGCCACGCCGTTTATTTGTCGTCAATTAATTCTAAGCAGGGTATGTTTCATATTTATGTGTGAGCATGTATAACTGGGCTATGTATGCAAGCTGTTGTTTAATTTACCTGATAAAGGGCTGCTCAAAATTCCCCTCACTGAGACTATTTGGAAAATGTGATTCAAAATTAATTTAATAGTTAAAAGTCCTAGTAACTCGAAACAAAATGTAATTCCGCATGATGATATTCTAGACAGATTTAACTGTGGGAGATCAGATAAAAGAATCACGGATAAGTGTAGGTTTAGTAGTGTCACAGCCATCTCATCATGCTATCCTGTGTGACCTGGGACTGTGGAGGCATCCTCAGGTAGATAAATATGGCTTGAACTCTTGAAAAAGTATGCAATGTGTTTCAGTATAGCAGATCCTCTTTTTGGGTCTACTTCTCTTAGTGGCATTTACCCATTCTTGAAATATGATCTGTTGGCCATTTACCTTTATGTAAAGAACAAGCACATAGAGCAAAAAGAACGATGGGACGATTATCTGGAGGGTTTGCTCATAATCCAGGGTTATTCTGGGCTCTGCAGGCGTGAAGAAAGACACAGGCACTTACTGAAGCGAAGGGCCTGAGCGACAGGGTGCGGGCCCGGGGAATTCTTCACGATTGTCCGAATTGGGCCCAATGGAACGTGGTGACAATGGAGGGTGTCTTCTTTTATGCTTTACACTCACATAGTGTCATTTTTCCTTTCCAAGTAAGCTGGTTCATTTGCGAGTGTGCATAGGTATCACAGGACATGGAGAGAGAAAACCACCTCGAGTCTTTTCGCTGAGAAGAAACATTTAAATGGAATCGATGCTTAAAGCTTTGCCCTCTCGGACACTTCGTTCACTTCAGGAATTGTGACTCTAGGTTGTTTCTCATGGTGATAAAATAGTAGTGTGTAGGGCACATAATACGATGTCATCAACAGGAGTAATATATTATTATAATTTTGTTCATGTGTTACCACTCATGGCAAAGACAAAGTAGCTCCACGTTAGAAAACCAGGAGAAAGTAGGGGCGCCTGGGCGGCTCAGTCAGTTAGGAGTCCAACTTCGGCTCAGGTCATGATCTTGTGGTCCATGAGTTTGAGCCCGCGTTGGGCTCTGTGCTGACAGCTCAGAACCTGGATCCTCCTTCAGATTGTGTCTTCCCCTCTCTCAGCCCTTCCTCCACTCACACTCTGTCTCTCTCTCTATCAAAAATAAACATTAAAAAAATTAAAAAAAGAAAACTAGGAGAAAGAAAGTAAGTAAAATACATCAGTGTTCATTAGAATTACTGTATTTCTAGACTGAGATCATGAGGATAGTGTACACATTGATTTTGTGGGGTTGCTGAACATAGAACACAACGATGTTCTGTGTGTTCTCAAATCGATGTGGCTTTGCCCAAGGTTTCTTGGGGAAACAGCTGCATAAACTTTTTTATTTTTTTTGGATGTTTACAACATTAGCAAACTGAAGAGCAGGGAACCATCACGTAAGGCGTTATGCTCTTATGAGGAGACAATAAAACCCTTTCAAATAACCCTGTTTAATAATAGACCTGAGATATTTGTGGAAGAGCTAATTATTTCTAGTTGGGTTCTTCCGGTTGTTATGCAAAATCTTTTAGTCTCTTAGGGTTTCCTGTAATAATATTTTGAGGTAAGACAAACAATATCACTTAAATTATATCATATGTTATCCAAATAACGGCTCCATTTGGTAGTAGTCTATTTCATTAGCTTGGTGCCATCTTTTCTTAAAATTTTTATTAAGGTATAATTGGCATCACAGTAAGCTTGGTGCCATCTTAAGGACTTATTTGTAATTGTATTTTCCCCTCTACATATAATGCTTTCCTAGGAAATGTTGATATATCTGTTCAGAAAGAATGTGCATTAAAATAAAACTGCAGGGATAAGAAATGAAGAAAAAGAGGTCCAATTTTTTGAAAATAAATTTTCAAGTCAAGTTATAATGACAATTATTATTTTGGGCAAAACTTTTCCAAAGGAAATGATAAGAGTTACCTCCTATGACCCTTTGCTACTCACCAAATTACAGGAACAATTTCATTGGAAAAGCCACCATGTTGAGGGCTGAGAGAGTTGTCAAATAGTTTTATTGTGACATATTTTCAAATTCCAAACATGCTCTTATGGAACCGTTGAATTTTCCAGGATATTCCTCCAAGGGATGTGCATCATTTTCCAATAACCATCCGTCTTCCTTGCTGGAATTAAAGATGAATTCTTTCAAGATTGAACTACATGAACAATTCCTAGTCAGTAGATTAGAGGATAATTTTTTTTATTTTGAAAAAGAATTTAGTTTTCATTTACTATTATAGCCATAGTCATTTACGTCTATGCAGACAGACACAACCATTTACAAACTGAAGTGACAAAGACCCATTTGTGATATTAAGTCTTTAGCTGGCCTTCACAATGTGAACTAGGAAATCAAAATTTGGTTTTGCCTTTGTCTCTTGGAAATATACCTATATTCTGCCATAACCCACCAGGTACAGAGTTACTACTATCCCTGTTATTTCCATTAACATCATCATATTGGGTGAATTCACTGATCTTTCCATTTCCCCCTGGTGTTAAGATTTTTTTCTTTCTCTCATTTCTAGTTTGGAACAATTCTGGTAACTCCCTATAACGCCCAGTGACGAATCATGAAAACACAAGGTATTTATCCATTTCTTTCGGTAAACACAAAAGCCTTCCTGAAGGCGTTCTTACTAACCATTGCCGAGGCGGCCTTGTTAGGCTTGTTCCACATCTTACAGCCCTTTGGTTCTGTGAGATCTTTCATGTTCTTGAAAAGCACCGGCTAACCACTTGTACGCACGGAGGTACACACCATATGCAGAAGGGCGCCTTGGGGTGAACGCACGACGGACCAGAATTTGCCGCAGCCTGGCAGTCTTTCTTTCTCTTACCTGCCCACGTGGGCACACCTGTGGCATGCTGGCCTCCAAGTGGAAGCTGTTTGGGAGACGTCTAAGATGAAAGCTGCTGTTAGAGAGCTCTTCTTTCATATCAACCTTTTGATTTTTTTTTTTTTTCTCCCTCACTCTTACAGTCTGGATCCCAGTCTCAATTCCTTCTACTGCTTATCCATCTTTCTTTAAGAAAAAAAAATCTGCTGCAGGGCTCTGAAAAGAAGACCAACCATCGAAGCTGAAATGTCCTTTTTTCTAAGAGGATCAGTGTGAAAATAACATCGCTGTGCTCCCCTCCACTCTGCGCGCTTTGAAGCCAGCATCCTGAAGCACTTTGCTCAGCATTGACTGGTTTTCCCAATACCTTTTCAGAGGAAATGAGGACTTGAAAAGGAATCAATCCATGTGATACTGAAAGGCAAGCCTTTCTGGGGAGAGTGGTCTCAGGGGCATAATAGCAATTTGCAGATTTCTTTGTGTGTGTGCAGAGTATTTTAGAACCGAGATTTTTTAGAGGATTAGTTAATACGTTCATCCAAAAATATCTTTTACTCTATGCTTGTTGTATTTCAGGCACTCTGTAGGGCAATGGGTATAATCGCTGTCCTTACAAATTGTACAGTATAAAGTTCTGGGTCTCAACTTTGGGATGCGTCAGAATCTTCTGGACGGCTTGTTACATGACAGACCACTGGATCTGACTCGTAGTATTTCTGATTCGGTACGTCTGGAAGTACAGGTCCCTCGTATGTGCTTGAACCACTGTACGGGCAATTGTATATCCCATGGTGATTTGAGATTTGAGTATGTGGCCAGATCAAATGCAAGTGTTACTGGAAGGAAGGAAGGAGAGGGAAAAAGGATGAGCACGTAAGTTCTTATTCTGGAAGAGCTTGGAAAATTGAGAGCAAGTGTGGAAAACCACCAAATTCACTAAGGCTACAAAACTCAAGAAGAGGAGAGAGGAGCGAAGTTCAAATCACTTCGCTTTTTTTTGTTTGTTTTTATTTTAGAGAGAGAGAGAGAGAGCGAGAGCACGAGTGGGGGAGAGGTGCAGAGGGAGAGAGAGAGAGAGAGAGAGAGAGAGAGAGAGAATTTTAAGCAGGCTCCACACTCAGCATGGAGCCCGACTCAGTGCTCTGTCCCACGACTCTGGGATCATGACCTAAGCTGAAATCCAGAGTCGGATCCCCAACTGACTGAGCCACACAGGCACCCCCAAATCACTTTGGGATGTTGCAAAACTGTAGGGCTTTATAGAAGGCGAAGAGAAAATGCAGATTAAATAATCTAGTGTATTTTATTGATATTATTGGTATTTAAAAATTCATTTAGGGTCTATTAAACCTACAAATACTTGTTTTGCCCTAATTGGGCTGACACAAAGGAAAGGAAGAAATGCAAATACAGATCCATTTTCCCAGTCTTGCCTCGGGCTCATCTTCTGTTGAATACATGATAGATGTGGATCTTGCAAAGTTTAACTTCCTTTATAGTTAGATATTTCTGTTAAACCAAAATTTATTCAGAGGTGTGCTGGTAGATGTTTAATAACTGGCATGGTTTGGGGGTGAGGAGGAAGCCTGACAGTGATGGCCCATAGCCAATTTTAAGCTCTCAATGTTTTAAAATCTGGCTCTCACAAAATTCTTAAAAATTTAACAATTAGCTTTTGTGATCCAACAGAAGCCAGCTCCAAATCGATTATTCTTAAATCAAGTCATTTACATCAGCTTTGGTTTAACTATTTGAAAGCATAGATGTGTTCAGTGTGATGTCATTTTAACAGAGAAAAAAGGCAACTTAACATTTAAAGAATATCTCTTCAATTACTAAAAATTCTAACAATTAAAATGTCATAGGCAAAGACGTACGTGAACTTTGTAGAGTTTAAGAATAGTTTAAATTCTCCCCCTCGGGGCGCCTCGGTGGCTCAGTTGGTTGGGCATCTGCCTTCGGCCCAGGTCATGATCTCACGCTCCGTGAGTTCGAGCCCTGCGTCGGGCTCTGTGCTGACAGCTCAGAGCCGGGAGCCTGCTTCGGATTCTGTGTCTCCCTCTCTCTCTGCCCCTTTCCCACTTGTGCTCTCTCTCTCTCTCTCTCTCTCTCTCTCTCAAAAATAAATAAACATTAAAAAAGTTAAAGTTTCCCCCTCAAAGGCATGCAACAATGAATTGTCTTAACTGAGTCATCATATTCCCATCACACAGTTTTAGAATTTCATTTTCTCTAAAATGTATTCCTTGAAACTTTTTGGGGTGCCTGGCGACAAGCAAGGCTTTGTAGACATGTTGATGCACGAGACGCCCTCACAGATTTATTGAAATCCTAACCCTTAGAAAGGAGACTCCACAGAGTTCCCTCATCCCTGTGAGGTACCCTTGTGAGGAGGCGCCATTTATGAGGCAGGAAGAGGGTTCTCACCAGACCCTGAATCACCGGTGCCTTGATCTTGGACATCCAGCCTCCTGGAGGACCCTCCTTGGAGAAATAAATCCGTGGTCTCTAGGTGACCACTGAATCATGTTTTATTGTAACACATGATATGACTCTGTCAGGTTTGGTTTATCCGACCTGAGCGTTCACCATTCTGGGAGAGCTTCCACTGGGGACTTAAGAAGACAAAACAGTTGTATATGGAGAGTGACTGAGATTGCATCCAGATGTTGTAGTGAGACCCATACACTGTTGGTCCTAAGACATGTTTAGAAAACTAAAACATGATCTGGCGTGGATTTCTAATTTTTAACACTACAAATCGGGACAACCCTTAGGCCAGAAGGCTGCAGAAATAATTCAGGCTCTCCCCTTCTCTCCCGTCCACCCCCCGAGACATGCTTGCCCTACCTCGTTGACTCTCTTCTGGAAAATGTGCCTCTCCTTTCGGGGCCTTTGAAGTTGATCAGGGATAGAGATTAGCCTTGAATAACTAAGTGATCCTCGAGCTCACTTTTTAGAAGATATTTTAATTTTCTAATGTAACCCCATGCTATTGATGTCTGTATGGCAGCTGGCTCCTTTCGGCAGGGTTCATATTGCCGTGCGACTGTGTGCTGTGTGCAATGTGGAAGAGGAGTCTAAATTTTTCAACTTCCGTACTGGAATGGGGGATAAACATTGTTTACCCGCATAGAGTTCCTGCAGGGAAGGGGCATTCCTAGTTCTCAGCGATCAAACTGCAATGCTGCATTACATTTGTGCTACGTTTTGCAGTTTTGGCACATTTACAGCTTGCCTCTTTAAAGATGGTTTGAGGATTGGAGATAAGCCTTAATTACCTACTCCAGGAGCCGACTTTGAACACCCGCATGATGCAATAGGGCTTTTACCCCTCTTACAATTTTCAGACAGGTTTCCGATCTCGATACAGGAAATAAATCATTGCTCTAAAATCAACATTAATTCCATATGACACGGACAGCGTATATAAGGTGCATAGATTGTGCGACATGAAAATGGCAAAACCCAGAGTGTTACTGTCTCTTTCATGTGACTGGTATGAGGAAATCTCCAGAGATTAACTGCTAAATCTTTCCAAATATTGTGCTTTTGACACACGTTCGAAGCCAGGATTTGGGGATCCACGAGTCCCTGCACACACCGAAAAACAAGGACAAACAGCCTACCGAGAAAAGAAAACATACTTTCTTCTCAACCCCCAGTCGTTCGAGACACAATCACATTGTAAAAGCTTAGCGGTGTTCATGTGTCTTCTGGAAAACTCAATAGGTCTAAATAACATCCATCTTTAAATATCTGTATTTAAAGATATTGCGTAAAGATATTGCGTATACTTCTTGCGTAGACTTCCTCATGTGCTAGAGACAGAAGAAATGGTAAGTGATCAGCCTGTTGGAAACTTATGATGTAAAACTAACGATGCACGATATCAGTATCTCCGGTTACGGCTCCTGTGTTGATCGTGATTTTAAATGATACGTTGCAACTTTGGACCTCATGATGTATCACCCGTACCTGTGCACCTAGCGTCTCTTGATTGTGTACAACAAAGTGCTAAGTGTGCCAGCTCTCCCCCTGACTGTAACCTTCCGCTTTACTTGTTTCCACGTGTGGTTCTGTGATGCCACAGGGAACGCTATCTACATTTTATTACGAAACCACGATTGACTTTATGATTTGGCCACAGGTAGATTCTTGGAACTAAAATTCAAAACACCCACAGTCTGTTTTATTGTCAGTATCATTGGCTGCAGGGGTGAGTCGTGTGCTCTTATCGCATTATGCTTTTTTCTTTTGCAATTATTTTTTCTGCAATACTTGCTGTTTTCTTCTCCCACAGACTTTTTTTTTTCTTTTTACCCTGTGAGTTCTCCTCCTGCATTGTTATCCTTAAACTCCTTCTCCCTGCATTTCTGATGTTTATTCAACTGTGCCTGGGGACCAGTATTTTCCTATTTTGCCATTGCTATCCTTGATTTTGCTTTACCCTACCCTCACTGAACTTCCTTAGAAATGACACGTGTTAAGAATCCTTCACGTATGTATGCCTGAAAGTGTGTAGTCTACATTGACATTAGTTCGATAGTGTGGCTGAGCACACAGTTGTAGGTTGGTTACATTTTTCCTCATGAAAGTGGGGGAACGTATTCGCTGTGGTTTAGCACGCCTTCTTGCTGGTGCAAAAGTTGACACCCATCTGACCGGACCCACGTCTTTTTTGGTCATTGGTTACATCCATTGCTGTTGTACTGTTTTCTTTCTGAAAGCTTCTAGAATTTTCCCTTTGCTCTAGGTTTTATGACAATGGGAGCTAAAGTTTTTTTTGTTTTTTGTTTTCTTTTTTGGTTTAGTCAGATCCTTCATGTCCTTTCCTCTTATTCTTATTTTATTTTGTTGTTGCTACTCATTGATTTCCTATAGACATTGTTGGAGATTGGTTTTCTATGTCCTGGTACATTTTTTTTTTTTTTATTGATCTCTGTCTCTTCTAATGTTATGGGACATGTTTTTCAATATTTTAATCCAATCTAAGCTAAAAATCCAACACAATTTTGGCCATCATGTTTTTAGTCTCCAGGTATCTCTGCTTATTTTTGGTGTTCGTTTATCACACTATCCTGTAGCCTGTGAATAGTGGGTGTTTTCCTTCAATTCCTGAATTTATCTATGAATCCACTTACTTGTTTACTTGTTTTGTTGATTTATCCCTTTATCTCCTGTCGGATGCTTGGCTCAAAGCTCTGGCACTGTGGATCTGACGTTTCCTACTGAAGACTGGATGATAAGCTGCTTGTGAGTTCTGTAAGCACTTGGCAATCACCCTTTCAGAGCACTTTGTGAGAATGCAGCCATTCCGACACGTGATCCCTAAATCCAGAACACGAAGGGCTTTCATGTCCAATATTTATTTCTATATTTTTTTTAGGAAATGTTCTTTGATTTTGTATGTTGGACTTGAAATTTGTGTGGCTGCTTAACGTCCAGACTTTCCATTTAAATGAGTTTGCAGCCTAAAGTTCTGTTGATGTTGGGTGTTTGTTTTAATATGAATTTGTAGCTGGGATTTCCGAGTCCCAGGGCTTTCTGAACATCTACGTCCAGGGCTCCACCAACGAGCTTAGCAGTGACCCGTGTTGCAGTGGGTACCCTTCTATCATTTTTCAGTTTTCCAGAGATGTTTTAAATCTCATCTGAAAATAATGCTACTTTCCTTATCTTTCTCTGTAGCATATATTTTTATTGCTTTTATCCCCGTTAGGTTTTAGAAGATGAGGAATTGAATGCTTGTTGTTGTTTGTCATTGAATGTATACTGCTGGTATATACTAGTCGTACCAAATCATTATTCAAATTTTTAAATGATTTTTAAATTTTGGAACAAACAAGAAACTACAGAAAAGCGAACCTTCACTACAAAAACAAAATTTCCCTGAACAGTTTGAGAGTAATTTGCCCACCGATGCCCTGTCACTCTCAACCAATTTATTGCATATATCCTACAAACCAGGGCATTTTCTTAAACGAGCACAGTTCAACCATCGCCATTAGGAAATTAACATTGATGTGACACCTAATCCTCGTGTCTCATTCAAGTTTAACCAATTTTACCACCATGTCTTTCTTAGCAAAGGAACAAGTTCAGAATCAAATTCTGCATTTACTTGCCATTGCTTTTCAGGCTCCCTCAGATTGGAAGGCTCTTTGGCCGTTCCTTGGCCTCATGACCTTGACATCTTCAAAATTAGAGGTCAGCCACTTTTTAGAATGTCACTCCAGGGGCACCTGGGTGGCTCAGTCAGTTAAGCATCTGACTTCGGCTCAAGTCACGATCCCACAGTTTGTGAGTTCGAGCCTTGAGTCGGGCTCTGTGCTGACAACTCAGAGCCTGGAGCCTGCTTCAGATTCTGTGTCTCCCTCTCTCTCTGGCCCTCCCCTGCTATGTCTCTGTCTCTCAAAAAGAAATAAACATTAAAAAAAATAAAAAAGTAGAACGTCACTCCGCTCCGGTTTCTCAGATGCGCCCTCGTGATTGGATTTCCGTTAAGCTTCTTAGCAGCAATAGTGGAGGCATGGAGCCGTGCACTTGTCACAGGAGATGTCCTTTTGTTCTGGTACTTGTTGGTGCCATTTTGACAGTTTGTTGAAGGTGGTTTCTATGAGGCACCTTCGCTGAGAAGTTACTCTGTTTCTCCCTTTTAATTAAACAAGTGTTTTATAAGAAGATAATTTGAAACTCTGTTAATATTCCCTTTCTTATCAAGCTATCAAACTCTTGATATCAATATGGACACATGGATTCTTTTATCCACAGGTTATGGCAGAATCTTATTACATATTTGCATGCTCAAACTTAGGAGATGTGGTCAAGTTAGGTTGGGGTGTCAATTTCACAATTGCACATCCTTTGAACACATCTGTGTTCTCTGACAGATACAAATCTCCTCTTGAATTTGTGTGTGTGTGTGTGTGTGTGTGTGAGCTCTGGAGCTGATCTTTCTTACAAGGATTCCTGGTTCTTTTTAGTAGAAACGGGTATTTAGGAGGACAAGATAAGAATGTGGTGCGTGCCCTACTATTGGTTTGCCATTATTTCTAAGCATCTAAATATATAATCGTGAACTGAATTTCTATGTGCGATTGTTACAAGGAATGGCAGATAAATAGGAAAATGTTCCTGAGAAGATCACAAGATGAGAAATACTTTTGAAGGATTTGTGTTATTTGTCATTGACCAGTTAGCTATCATAATTTGTTTTAAGAAGGTCGTAATTTTCTCTTGGCACTGGTAGAATGGATGCTTACATGTATTTAATGTCTCACTTCCTTTTTGCATATTGATCTCTAATCAAAAGTATTTTTGTTGGGGCACCTGGGTGGCTCAGTCGGTGAAGCGTCCGACTTCGGCTCAGGTCATGATCTCACAGTCCGTGAGATTGAGCCCCACGTCGGGCTCTGTGCTGACAGCTCGGAGCCTGGAACCTGCTTCGGATTCTGTGTCTCCCTGTCTCTCTGCCCCTTTCCCGCTAGCACTCTGTCTCTCTCTCTCTCTCTCTCTCTCTCAAAAATACATAAACATTAAAAAAACTTTAAAAACCTATTTTTGCTATATAGATATTCACAATTCAACGTGGATTTGTGAAGGCCAATCTTGAAAAAAAAAGAAAATATAGACATTATAATAAAATATTCTACTTTGAAGTGTCTTTTACTCATTTAGTGAATGGGACTGTTTATTGGTTTGTTATGATTTAATGTTATACATAAATGAAAAATCCACAACAGCTAGAAAAACACTTTCAATAAAAAAAGACATTGGGCGCCTGGGTGGCTCAGTTGGTTAAGCGTCAGACTTTGACTCAGGTAAATGATCTCATGGTTCATGGGTAAGAGCCC
The DNA here is from genome assembly GCF_027475565.1 of Acinonyx jubatus. Lineage (NCBI taxonomy): Eukaryota > Metazoa > Chordata > Mammalia > Carnivora > Felidae > Acinonyx > Acinonyx jubatus. The sequence continues at coordinate 86,358,929 of NC_069392.1, read as the reverse complement.
CTCGTCAGGCTCTGTGCCGACAGCTCGGAGCCTGGAGCCTGCTTCGGATTCTGTGTCTCCCTGTCTGTCTCTCTCCCTCTGCTGCTCGTGCTGTGTCTCTCTCTCCGTCTCAAAAATAAACAAAACATTAAAATTTGTTTTTACAGAAAAAAAATCACACACATTTTTCTTTGCTACCCAACAGATGTTTGTTAATATAGATGTAAATTCTTTTTTAGTTTCCTTCCTCTGATCAAACAAATGAACAAATATCCTCCATTTTTCTTGTGTTACTGGTATTTTCAGGATATGTGTGACTGATTTGTTTCTTTTTTTGGTAGCATAACAAAAGAGGCAGATTTTATGCAGCTATTTATTTGAGCATCCAGGAGTATTGAGTGGTCTGCACCAATTTGTAATCAGACAAATTGTGGATTTAAGCACAATTATACGTACTGAAATACATATGGCGCTTTAGAAGATCATAGAAAAGAAAATACTTATTTAACGCTACAAATCCAACGAAGTGAGCACAGGCGAGGGGGCTGGTGGAGCAGACCCGTGGCCCGTGGTCTGTGCGCACTGGCTGAACTTGGATGCAACTTCTCGCCTGGGCTTTGTCTTCAGCCTCCGGGGCCGGATGTTCACACTTGAGAAACACTTGGAATTTCAAAGTTATTCGAAGCCAGCAGATTATGAAATGAATCTTTCTTACTTTGTGTAACCACAGAATTTAAACCATTGGCTTTTCCCACAGAGAGAGAGAGAGAGAGAGAGAGAGAGAGAGAGACCTGTCTACATTTGTTCCTAATGTGATTTCCAGTGAAACCGCACAAGACAGAAAGGAAGGTGGAAGTTTATCAAACCCTCTTCCCTCGGTTCCTACACCATGTCTCGTGCTGTTGGGATGAAATAAATAGAATAGAATAGAATAAATAGAAATAAATAAATAGAAATAGAATAGAATAGAATAAATAGAAATAAATAAAGATGAAAGCACTCTTATTAAATAAACTCCTGAGTTCCTTTGTGACCACCGCTCCAAGCCAGGCCCGGCAGAATTTGGCAAATTCACTCTGCTTTTGCTGAAGCAACCATTATTTTTTATCTATTATTTTTTCTTACCTGGCCTCTCTCTTAACTATGATATAGAAAACAGAGTCACCAATTTACCTGTCTCTTGCATGTGAATTAAACAGATTAACATCTTGCAGGGAAAATAAATTGGATGGCCTGTCCAGGAATTTGCAATTTAATACACACTTGTCACTATCTTCATTATTTGTTATTTTAGCTTTGAGGAGGTTTCTGCTCTTAATGGTCTCCCCAATTTCAGACACTTTTCTCTGGAAAAGAGGATCTCGAACAGATCCTCATTTTAATTATGGAAAAACATTACTTTTATTAGGAGACCAATATAAATTCTTACCATGTAACTTATCTGAAAATATTTAAAATTTGATTTCAGATAGAATTATCTCTTCTTTCTACGGCTACAGTATTGATATGAGATTCTTAAAAATAAGTATTTAATTGCTTTCTGGAAAAGGCCGGTGAGAAAATGGAAGGGAGGGATAGTTCTTGGCTCTCAGCCAGCTTTCACCTAGGGCTGTGAGGTAGAGAATATTGGGATAGACATACCAGGAATATCCATTGAACTCAACCTGAGAGATTGATAGAAAGTTATTTATTTCAATTAAAGTCTTTTTTCCACAAAAGTGAAGAACAGAGAAACGCCTGGGTGGCTTAGTTTGTTGAGAGTCAGACTTGATTTTGGCTCAGGTCATGATCCCAGGGTCATGGGATTGAGCCCCACATGGGGTTCTGCACTGAGCATTGAGCCTGCTTAAGTCTCTCTCTCTCTCTCTCTCTCTCTCTCTTTCTCTTTCTCTCTCTCTCCCTCTTCCCCTCTGCCCTGCTCATTCGCTTTCTCTCTCTCTCTCAAATAAAAAAAAAAGTGAACAAAGGAAACAAGTATTTCATACCTATTTTCATATTAGCTTTCCTACCTAAGTAATTATTTTCATTGGTTCTCAAATATTTTTGTGTTATCTTGAAATGTGAATAAGACACATCCCAGTAGAAGTGAAAAAACTGACCAACGAACCAGAAACATACATTCCTCAAAGAACTCAGGAAGGATTGACTGCTCCTTTATTGTTCTAATCTGAAGTTCACAAAGGATTATCGTATCCTGAAATTTGCATTTTGAACGAAATGCTTTTAAAATTTTGTGTGTGTGTGTGTGTGTGTGTGTGTGTGTGTGTGTAGCATATCATTAGTCATGTAGCCAGTTTGTTTTTCAAGTAAGGGAGGAGTACGGCTTATTTAAACAAAAGAACAATGTGTGAACATTCAGGCAATAATTGTCACTACCTACCTTTATAGCCAATTTTTTTTTTTTTACCTCGTGATTACTTATACAAAGCATTTGGTCTAGCAGAAAGCATGTTTTAAATTGCTGTCATTTTTCAGTTCGGATGTAATAACTTTGTAGCAAACACCATAGATACAATGTTTTATTTAACTGTCACAAGAATATATCTTTTGTGGTGCACTTAAAATACAAGCCATATGAAAATCATATAAACAGAAAAACTGTTTCTAGCCCTAATATTATCTTAAATACTTTTGTAGTCTAGTTTGGTAAACAATTATGATTTTTTTTTTTAAATTCTGCAAAAAGTGTATTACAAATCCGAGTACTATGGTTTCACATTCAACTTTACATTTCTTCTTAATGATGGCCGGTAGTCATTTGACTTGTGTATTTACAGATGGCAAAGGGCTAATATATTTTTTAATAATCATAATGGTTATTAACATGAACTATGTGAATATAACTGTAGTGAAAACAAAGTTATCAAACATAAGAAAGTAATTTACTATGATTGTTAAATCATAGACTAGACTAGCAAAAATGCCAAATGTACTTTCTGTTCTTGTGATATTTCAAAATATCACACGGTGCTTGGATAAATAAACATTTATCTTTCTAAGGACTAGAGATGCTACCAAAGTCTCCAGGCCATTTTTAATACTGTCAATCTACTAATACTAATTCAAATTATTTATCAACTCCTGAGAAAGCTACCCTTTAGCTTTTAATTAAAGCTGGCTTATTAAATTCTGCAAGCTTAACATTTGGGTGTCTATTTGGTATTGAAGCAAGCCTTCTTTTCTGTTTCACATGAATTCCATCTGGTTTTGTCAATAATTACTAGAAGCGTTCTTTGAAAATACAACCAGTGGTCATCTGCATGCCTGGCTGATTCATGTGGTCTGTGCCTCATGTAGGTGGTTCCTTACATCGTTCCCCAAGGGCAGTGATGTATGGATTAGGTCATAGAGTGGTTCTATGGGCATAGACACATTTTCACCCCTTATTGTCGCAGAGTAGAGCCAGTGACTCACAAGTGCCATTGTTTTGGTCCCTAAGTTGATAGTCATAAACCCTGGGGTGTCATTTCAGTCAATCCCCAAAACACATAAGATATTTATCAGAAGCTCCAAGAGTATACTTAATAGCAAAATGGGTTTAAAACATTAAGCAGTGAGGATTTTTGCACCTTGCCTTTGTTTGGGTATAATGTATTTAATTGTAAGTTTGCATATCTTATTGTTTGGTGATATCTGTACTTAATAACTAGCTCACAAAATTCCTGCAATTTAACCATCAGCCCTCATGACAGGTACAAGACACTGAGCCAACAATGACTTAACCACTGCATGGAGCTTCTCTGGAGAGATCCCGAAGGCAACGAAATGTAATGCTGAGAGGTGGGTCTCGTAAATTGTGTATTTAGAAACAGTGGATGGACCCAGTGACCAGGCCGGTGGCAGAGTTGGAGGAGAACTTTCATCTCATCCCCGGTGATCGTGCATGTGTGTGTGTGTTTGGGGAGGTGTGTGGGAATCGTACAGGTCGTTTCAACGCAAGTCGCCAGAGCGCCTCAAAGAACGCCATTTTCAAACTCTCCAAAGCATGTGTTTCAAAGATGCCCATTTCTTTTTTGCTTTTAACATTTAAGAAGTCGTCCTTCTGGGCCTGTTTTTGTCAGGTTTATGTCAAACTGCTTTTCCCCCAACTTCGGTTACATTGCTGCATTCCTATAATCCCTCTCTATACTGACTGGCTGTGGTTATTACCTTTTATATGAAGGCTCTGTGTTGAAAGCCAGTTATGAGTTTCTGTCCCAGCGGATCATATGATGAAGTTGAAGTGGGCTATCATCCAAAGCTGTATAATAGCCTCAGATGGGGAATACAAAAGTGCCGTGGGTTATTGATAGAGTCATCTCTGCAGTTCTGCTGACAAATTTGATGTCTCCTTTGCTGGGTTTCTAATATTAAGAAATATTTCGAGCTGTGTGTCATCCCACCGAGTCATTTAGGGTGCAGATGTTGATTTAGATTTCTAGTCGTTTATTCTGATAATTCTGATAACATGCCCAGTATCTCCATGGTATAGGAAAACCAAACAATGAACCGTAGATGCGGATTAAATTTATAGAAACCAATGGTAACAAAACCTCAGTTGCGTCAAAATCGTCATGAACCGTTTTAGTAGGAAGAATTTTTTCGAGTTAACATCTTCATTACCTAAATAACGCACACATCCTCAAACGTCAGCGATTATTTCGTAAGCACCTGAGGCAGAAATCCAAAGACAAGTCTTTAAAAGAATACATTGTTTGGTTTCTGACAAGCAGATGGATGGGCAGGTACACCTAAGTGACATAATTGCTATTCAAAAGTATTTTCGAGCTCGGCATACATTTTTAATTTGTTTTTTAATGCCACTCTATGACAAAACTAGTGTGGGGGAAAAAAACCTCTTTTTTTGACATTATAAAATGCTATTTTAAAGACCTAGTGCTGACATCTCCCAGGAAACCCTGAAAAATCATTCCATTTAGAGCTTCCTTATGCTATATTATCTATTCATTCTTTAGACTGCCGTCATGCTATCTTATTATAAGTTTAGAAATTATCGTGATATCACAAGTAAAGAATCAATCCTCACAAAGGAAACAAGATATATAGGAGGTTAGCAATATGGCTAAGGTTGACTGAGGCTATTGCCTTGTGTGGGAAATTTGGTGGTTTCACATTTTTTTTTCTTTCCTCTGCAGTATAACTAGCCAGCTACGAAAAAAAGAAAAGAAAAAGAAAAAAAAGAGGATTGAGATATTACAGGAGACATATTTTCCTCTTCGGAAAGTACAAGTCTTTCGTTAATATAAGTTACACAATGCTTCATGCTCCTCCTCTGTTATCCTTCCTTTGCACCAACCAAATTGTATTTCCTCCACCCAGATATGGTTGGAAACAAAACTGATGATATGAAAAAAAAATTGATTTGCTTAATTTCTATGTACTCACAATTTCTTGGCATTGCACATATACGTATGTGTGCCCATGTGTGTGTCTTTATTATTTCCCTTAGATTTCTGGTTCTACTTTATATCTCAGTACTATAAAATAATTTTTAAGTTTATTTATTTATTTTGAGAGAGTGTGTAAGTGGGGAAGGGGCAGAGAGAGGGAAGAAGAGACAGAGAATCCTAAGGCGGTTCCGTGTGTCAGCGCAGAGCCCGACCCGGGGCTCGATCCAGGGAACCCAGTGAGGTCATGACCTGAGCCGAAATCAAGAGCCGGATGCTTAACTGGCTGAGTCACCCAGGCGCCCCCAAAATAATTTTTTAGTCAGAGAACGTTTTTTGTGAATATGATTTATTTATAGTCAGAATTGAAAGTGGGACACTGATAGAGAGTGGCATTTCTCTGCTGAGTCTGCCTCTCCAGTTACATTCAGCCCCGGTACAAAAGCTTAGTCTCCATTAAAGGTTTTTTAGAAGTGAGTGAAAATAAGTCCTGCTTCCAAATTAGGGAAAATGGAAATAATAGGAATATTGCATTTCCTATTATTTAAATTCGATTTCATTTTAAAAGTCAAATTTACAGGAAGATTCTAGAGAAAAGCATTTACTTAGTGTCACGGTATGTGGCCTTGTGTCACACAGGCCGGGTTTGTATGGGTGGCCTTCACTTTGTAAAGTTTGTAAATTAGGTGGAGGAAGGAGAGGAGTGTTTCACAAAAGGATTATTACATTATCGCTTTTTATTACTTTACTTTGTTATTGCGGTGGTGTTGTGTTCGCCAAGAATTTTGCATCACTCAGGTATGTAGAATGCAACAAATAATACAGGTTCTTAGCTGGTAATGACCTGGCTGAAGGAGATAACGATTCTGAAAAAGAGTCACAGTTTATATATAATTTATATTGTGTCTTCTTCCAAAATATTGGCATTGCCTTAACACAAAGAAAGAAAATGTAAAAGAAGAAATCTCGAGATACCAACAGAGTGAACAGATAGCAAGCTTATTAAACGAATAAATTCGCGTCTGTATTTTTGACAACTAAGGTAAAAATTAGTGAGTTCAGTTCAGCACATTTACAGAACTGGATGTGTGTAAGTAATAAAGGCAAGCATTTGAGATGACACAGAGATGAGAACTGTGAAGCGATTTTTATCATCTGAAACAGAAAGCAAGTTTACCTGTAGAGAAAAACTTTCCCAAAACCTTAATATTGGTGCCTTTATATACAGGACACTGTATACACAGGGTACGTGCAGTCACTTCTGCCATAGTTGGATAAAAAGAAACGTTTGAAAATGTTTTCCTGGTTGTAGAGTATGTTCTCAGTAACATCTGTTGAATAAATTGGCAAATAGACCAGCGTTTGGATGATTCATCTAAACGCACATGCGTACGTGTATGCATATATAATATATTTATGAAACCTGATGACAATATTGATTCCATGTTCTATGGAAACAATGCATTCGAGCATTTTTAAATTGAAAAACAGAGGAAAAATCTGGTGGAAAAGAAGGAAACTAAATATTCTATCTGTTCATTACATTGCTTTTCTAAAATCTGAAAATGCTGGAGTAAGTCTTAGTAGGTATTAATTGAAAATCTCTTGATGATTGAAATTAGCTTTGGTTAAGCTAATTAGCTTTGGTTAAGTTAAGTTATAGTGATAAATTGCCCCCAAATTTTAGTAACTTGCAAAATTAAAGTTAGTATATACTCGTGTTCACATGGATTGAAGGCTGGCTATGGTTTTGCCCTGGGTCCTCCTAAGGTTGAAGGTAGAGGTACTATCTAGAACATACCATGTCATGGTAGAGGTCATGTCAGAATCAGGTGGAATCAAAGCTCTGCCTGGAAGTAAAAGTCATTTTACACACGCGTTTTATTGCCAAAAGCAAGTGTCATGACCAATCTCAATATGACTTGGGGGGGAAGTATAATTCTCCCACAAGACTAGGCCCGATGGGGTTAAGTAGCAAATATTGCTAGAATAATGTAATCTATCATACTGCAAATACTTATTTGATAAATACGTATTAGATGGATAAAAAGTGTCACAGATTCATGGCTGCCCAAAGGGGAAAAATGTTCTGAGGGATCCTGCCACAAACTCACGGGGCTACAGACCTACTTTAAATTTTGGGGGGCAAGCCAGGGACACCTGTTGGACACAGCACAAATTACTAGCTAGAAAACACACTTTTTTTTGAAATTGGTATATATTTTATATTATTTTTTTATTTATTCTCAAGTTAGTTAACATACGGTGTAATCTTGGCTTCAGGAGTAGGACCCAGTGATTCATCTCTTACATACAACACCCAGTGCTCATCCCAACAAGTGCCCTCCTCGATGCCCGTCACCCATTGCCCCACCCATCCACCTCCCACCCCCCAACCCCCTCAACCTCAGTTTGTTCTCTGTTATTTAAGAGTCTCTTATGGTTTGTGTCCCTCTCTGTTTTTATCTTATTTTTCACACTCTTCCCCTGCGATCATCTGTTAAGTTTCTCAAATTCCACATACGAGTGGAATCATGTGATACCTGTCGTTTTCTGACTTATTTCACTGAGCATAATATAATACCCTCCAGTTCCATCCATGTTGTTGCAAATGGCAAGATTTCATTCTTTTACATACCTGAGTAGTATTCCATTGTGTAATTCTCCTTTCAACGATGTCTTTTTGGTGCACATGAGTTTTTGGTGGTTGCTACGTTGCAGTATGGGACAGTCAGTTGAAGCTGGAAAGGTGGGTGCCTAATCTGATTCCATGATTTAAGGTGTTGTGCTGGAGCCATCAGGCATACACATCCCATGAGTCTTTAACTGTGGTGGCTTAAGCATGAATTAACACTATTTTTTTTTCTTTGACCCACGGGTATTGTTATTTTTTCAAATAGCTACCATATAAATGATTGTTAAGTTGTTTAGACCTACCTACTTAATAATGGACCTATTAAGTATTTACTTGGGCTGAGGGTTGCCAAAAAAAAAAATACTGATACACTTAAGAGCACCTTGAACGGAGAAAGTATGGGAAACTCTATGCTAGGCTTTAAATGCTAGTTAATGATGTGCTCTTCTTTTGGAAATTTTGAGTCAGGTCTGCATTTTACCCTAGAGGGGAAATCCATTTGTTTCAACCTATATGTAGGAAAAAAACATGCCTGTAGATAACCGTGTAATTGATAGTTGATATTTAACATCCAGCAAAGGTTGGGCACCTATAAATCAAAACAGATGCCAGCAATAGAGAAATAGTACCTAGCAACCCTACGTGCGCCTACAATGTTCTTAAAGGAAAAAACAAAACCTTTGATTTAACTCAAGGAGTTGCAAAAGTACCTGATTGGCATCTCAACGTTCAATGAATTGTTAATGGAGTTCTTTATTTAAAAGGGGTCTTAGTGATTACCTCCATGGGGGCATATAGCGAGCGTGAAGGTTTTTCACAGATGTAAAGTGTGTTTTTGATACCTATTTGTCTTTTGGAATGTAGATGGCCCACTGCATATAGGTCAATTCTCATATTGCTGTATCTCATATATGTTGACAAATCAATAGTACCTAAGATTTGTGGATGACAGTTCCTCGATATGGAAACATCCCATAAAGCACAGACGAGGCATGGGAAGCATTCCTGTCACAGAACCATCTTCCTTCTCACAGGTGCACATGTGGGGGAGGCTTCCCGTCCTGGCTTTCTCGGGTTTTCTTCACGCGCTGGTTGATTTTCCAACAACCATCATCAGCTTGGGTAATTTCCACTTATTTTAACAACCGTAAAGATTGAAGTACGCACGTGATGTTTAAAGGCCACATATGCATAGGAGCGAATTAGACTTTAAAGCTTATGTGTCCTGGGCAATAATGGCTTGCAGGTGTTGAAGATGCTTACACCACATTCATGTCCATATTGATCGCTTTTTGTTGCTCAAGGCTCCCTGCCTGAGGACAAAGAGAAAATATGGCACACTCTAGTTTTGGGGACAAATGTTCAATTTAGCAGTCATATTCAGTGAAAGAAGTTACACACAAAGAATAAAGAGCTTTGCTTTGAGAATGCATCAAGGGGAAATTTACTAAGAAGTCAGCACCTTAGCTGGACTTAAAACATACCTGAGAATCTTCTAGATGGATAAACCTGTTGTGCATAAGAGGAGTCACTGAAACAGACCAGTGATGTTTTCTAAGGGTATGAATGAGGGACAAGGATGTAGAAGGGAGACTATATGGCATTCAGTGTGGCGAACCTGTAAGGTTTGTGTTGGACAGTGACAAGAGTATGTGTCCAGAAAGAAAGGCAAAAATAGAAATTTATGCACATATCCATGCAAATATTTGATCTTCACTTTAATGTAATGGTGGGCCATAGGAGAGTTTTAAGGAGAGAGTAATTAATCTCTTAGATTTAGAAATAAGTAATTCAGAAATAACAGTCTTTCATGACTTAACAAAAACTGAAGAGAGAGAACAACAGAGACAGAAATAACTTCTAAGTTCCCAGTGAACCCAGAAGGTCTGTTACTTACATGCCTTATAATTTGACCCAATATCTACTGGGAATCAGGAAGTGGTTTGACCTCTCAAGTACATCAGGCACATCTTTGGTTCAGTGGGCACCACTGTTATATACTGTGCTCTCAATTCCTATCCTGGAGAGCTGCTCAAGTCAATAAAATTTCAGAGGTCATAAGTAACAAGTACTGAGTTCATAAAGTTAGGAAGGGCGATAGTTTTGCCTTGTCCCTGCTCAACATCAGGATTGGAAAATACTCGTAAGCTAATAGAAAAGAGAGGTTTTCAAATTGTGTCAATTTCCATCAAAGGTACACAAAAGAGAAGAAAAAGGAATCCACAAAAGTTGTGTGAGCAGGAGAAGCAGTTAAATGCTGAGTGCTTGGAGTATTATTTCTTTGGCACCTAGTTTTCATGTGGTCGTAGAAAATTTAAAAATTAATTAATTATCTTTGGCAAACAATTTTAATGTTTTTCATCATCTTGGAAATACAATAACGAAGAGAATGTGATCAAAGCTTTATGTGTGTTCTGTATTTTTAACTTAGAAACTCTCGTCATCAGCTGTATCCTAAGATATACAAGGCTAGCATTTAAAAAATGTGTTAAGTTTTGGGAATTACATTTAATTTTTATTTCCTAGTGTATTACATAATGAAAACAGAAAAGGGTTCGGAACATAGATTACTTACGTGGCCTTTCTATCTGCTTGGTTTTGAAATTTCACTGTGTCGATAAGATCACTAAATATGAATTCCAGAGGAAAGATGGAGAAACTGTTGTTCTTAACTTGTCATTTCTGAATAGGTTTCTAAGTCATCTCGTAGATCTGTAAATTCATGACTCATACGCATATGCGGGACAATGTTTTCAGTATTTTTGACCTCTAATTTGTAAATTCAAACTCCTTATAGCAAATCAGCCTAGCTGCTTAAGGTGATTGAGAAGCAAAGGGAAATAGGTCGATCTTGAATTTATAGGGATTCATGGATAGGCCTACAGAAGTTACGAGCGTCCTAAGGTCTATTTCTTGGTAGAAACAATACATCTTTCTTACATGATTTGATTTTGTAGACTATTATTGGCAAGTGAGATAACTCTTGATCATTTGGTCAAACTAAACAAAGATGTATAAAATGAAGCATAGGGCATATATATGTACATTTCATGTATTAAATGCGTATATCAATACACATAGAAATGTAGTTGAAAATCTTTGAAATCCACGATCTTATTAGGCATTTCTTGTTGAGCCCCCGTCATACGTGGTTTTTTCCATGTCTTTCGCTAGCACCTTATACTTCTTTTCCTCTGCTCCTTTCTACTTTTCTAGTCTTTCTCTACTGTAATATAGTAGACCATTAAAAAAGCAGGATAAGTACATTTACAGCTTTCTTACTGCTGCCCGCAGGGTGCTATAAATGCACAAACTGGATATAATTGAGGCACATATTAACTTACCTTCTGTTGTACAGGAAGGACATAAGCAGGCTGTTAATGTGCTCTCTGTTGAAACTCCTAACTTGGGGGTTGAGAATTAGCTTGCAGTAGTAATTTGGTAAGCACCTGGGAAAATTGCAAGCTTCATTTCGTGCAACGTGGAATATGATTAAAAAGAGAATATATTATTATCATGGGCACCATTAAAAATGTGTAGACAGCATTCTATGATGTTAAAATGGAAATTGGAAGTTGTACTCAAATGTCGGAGACGCTGCATGTTAATTACTGTCTACCACAGTGCACTGTAAGTGCAATTCAATTATTTGCTTTGTCAAGCAATATTTTGATTAACCTGAACTTTAATTTTGTGCACCCAGTGTTTTCCTATTGTGATAACAGCGCAGGAGTGCATCGCCCTGCCAAGAGTTTCTCTGAAACCATCAGAAACGTCTTCACGACCAGAGGAATCCGCATTTAGACCTCGATACAAAAACATTTCTCAGATTAAGGGCATTTCTTTTTAAATAGCAGATAGGGAGTTTTTAGAAAATCTATTCAACGCGGTAGCATTACGCCGGGTGCCCATAAAAACTTGGGTTCTTCCCTGCACAGTTTTGAAGCAGGCGTTGTTGTACTTGTGTTTCATTTAAAGAGCCCATGGCTGAGAGAAGGTAAGTCGCGTACACAAGGTCACTCGGCTGGCGCTTGGTGGAGCCAAACATTAAACCGAGGCTTACCTTCATCCGAAACTAGGAGATGCGACCTCCCTGGGTGATAAATCTTACTTGCCAACTTTGGGATTTCCGAGGGAGAGTCTGGAGATCTCCTGTTGTGTATTGTACGGTGTTTTCCCACAACCTGGGGTGACCTAAATAATATATTGAAAAAGCACTACTTACTTGCAATCTGTGATTCACACTTGGATAATAATTTTTTAATGGGTAGTGAATACAGGACCTTTTTATCTGCTGGTTACTCAGGTTGACTTCAAGTCAGTAGCCGCATCGGATGAAACAGTCCATTCCTTGGCTTCAGGACACACTGGCTGCAAAGAAATGATAACGATCCATCGTGTATTTAGCTTGGTCAATTAATTCTGTTATGGACAATGATATAATCGTGTACGTTCTACATTTCACTAGGAGAACCAAAACCACGCACAACACAATTTCTCTATGCATACTTTCAACGAAGCTTGTGTCCAGCAGCTACCAATTATCTCTCAAACTGCTGGTTATAAAGATAAAATGAGGTACGTGATCTTTTTCTTCTAAAGAAATCGGTAGTTTAGTAGTGTAAACAGACATATACAGGGTCCATTGTGTGAAAATACTGTTAGTGATGCGAGATAAGGCAGAACAAAATGCTAATTGACCACAGAGGAGAGGCTCAGTAACTCTGCCTGAGGGAGTGCAGTAAACCCACAGGAAGAACTGGGTCACCCCAGAGGATCAGGACGTGGTGTGGAGAGGGGGTTGCATGGAGCATTTGCTAGAGAGCAAGGTGGAGCGTTTCAGGGGAAGGGGAGGGCTGTGACGAGGGGGACGAGAAATCTAGGGCACAGACTTCTACCAAGTGTATGATACACCCATCCATCTATCCATGCACACACGTACCAATAGCACGTGTCTCGGTTTTCTCTATCTGTCTCTCGTTAGGTATGTTCCTCTTTATACGTGTGACAAAGCAAGAAAAGTGCGTGTGGGAGTGCATGTGTGTGTGTGTGTGTGTGTGTGTGTGTCCATGTTTACTTAAAACTGTGGATGGTATTGATTCTTTTTTTTTTTAACGTTTATTTATTCTTGAGAGACAGAGAGAGACAGACTGTGAGCAGGGGAGGGGCAGAGAGAGAGGGAGACACAGAATCTGAAGCAGGCTCCAAGCTCCGAGCTGTCCGCACAGAGCCCGATGTGGGGCTTGGACCCACAAACCGAGAGATCATGACCTGAGCCGAAGTCGGATGCTTAACTGACTAAGCCACCCAGGAGCCCCAATGGTATTGATTCTTTAAAAGTGGAATTAAAGAAACATGACAAATGAACAAAGGCGGGGGGGAGAGACAAACCAAAAACCAGACTCTTTAACTATAGGGAACAGACAGATGGTTGCCAGAGGGGAGTTGGGCAGGGGGTGGGTGAAATAGATGAAGGGGATTAGGAGTATACTCGTGGTGATGAGCACGGGGTAATGTTGAATCACTATGTTGTACACCTGAAACTAATATATAACACTGTAGATTAATTACACTAGAATTACGATGAAAAAAAATAAGCTTAATAAAATTCAAGGCGGCAAGGCTTTGGTATAAAAGCATAATATTAAAAAGTGGGTATAGATTGGCTTATTTGAAAATTAACCAATAAATGAGTAGACGCTATTTTATGTGATGCTAGGGATGATATCTGGAGCAAGTCTGAGCCCAGTCTACAAACATCGTACAGCGCTAAGTACTTAAAAATAAACACTTTAACAAGTAATATTATACTTAGAGTGCACGGATATCTCTCTAACTGTATATCTATGAATCTATGATCCATGTATTTCTGCCATTTTCTATGTTTTTCCTAAAAGCTATAATTATTTTGTTATTAAGAAAACATTTGTATGTATCGTTTGGAATTTATCACTGAAATTTATTCATCAATCCAAGGGTAAAATTAGGTTGGGAATATTCAGTAACCATTCTTCAGATGTCAGATGTAAATAATTATTATAGATTCTTAAGAATGCCAAAATGTTTTTCAATAATATAGTTATTTAACACTAACAAGTTGCAGTATTTATCATGCTAAGAATCACAAGCTTATTGATAGCATACTCTGTATATTCTATGATTTAATGAATACCTACTAGATGATGTGCTTACTACCTTTTGTTGAAAATTCATTTTTCTGAAAAAAGATCTTAAATGTAGGATTCGTATCCTGATACTAGCTTATTTTCTGGTACACACACACACACACACACCGCATACATAACTATATGTGATATAGCTCAAATTGAGCTAAAGTAAATAAATCATAAGTAACATACTTAGGTAGGGAATCAGAGATAATTATTAGAAAGTATTTTGATAAGAACATGAGTATGTCAAATATTCTGATAACGTGTCACGTTCAAAATACGTTATTCTGAAGACAATAATGAAGTCGTAGTTTCATATAATAATAAAGTTACACTTTTCACACCACTCAAAAATCCTGGAAATTGTCCACTTCGTAATGCTTTCTTCCTATTCAATTAATCCTCAGTCTTTATGGAAATGAATCACTTTACCTGGGAAGTTGACCTGAATGCACCTTCGAAGCATATTCGCCGTCTTTCTCATTAAGTTTGCTGTCTGTCTAGCTCATAATGACCCCAGGTTGGGAGAGGTAATTAAGTGATTTGGTTTAATAAAAGACCTTCCCTTTTGGCTCCTGCTAACCGGCTTTCGCTGAGAAGCTCTCGTGGGTCTATAAAATGGAAGGCAGGATCTCACATTTACAATGGAAATAAATTAAATCTGGGAACTGAAAGTTGTTTCCCATGATAGTTCCTTTTAAACCCATCACTCGAAAGTACAAGTTTAATAATAACGTATTTTATTTATTTATTTGCTTAATTAGTCACAAATATCATGTCTCCAGGGTTATCCATACAGAGATTGTGTATGTATCCCTTTCCTCATCACCAAATCCCAATACATGATACATGATTATTCACTCATGATTAGTACGTGATAAATAACTATCAATCGTGGGAGTTGTCATCAAATGCTCCGATGCCACGGACCGGGGCCAGCTGATACCTGACCCTCTAGTATATCAGCAGAAGAGATGAACTAAACAAGACCATCAAAATAGATGATGAATCTTCTCTCCTTATTAAAATGATATTCTTCAAATTTTCTTCCCAACACACCATGGTTTAGAAGGTGATCTAATCATTGGTATAACTATACTTATTCTAACTTCAGACAATTTTGGTTAGGTAATAAAAATAATTGTCAAACCTCATTAATTTTAACACTCATCTACACATACATGCATCCCCATACACACCACAAATGTTACACGTGAGATGATTAATCAATACAGTACTTTTGGTCTCATATTTCTATCTTTCTTCCATTAGCCATGAAAACATTTATTTTATTTTTTAAAATTACCATAATTTTTGTAATACTTTATTTATTTATTTATTTATGTATTTCAGATTTGGGAAAATATTAGTGAGTGTGATTTTACAACTTGATTGATTTTCACGAAATGAGAGATGATGATGCTCCATCTATAGGGGAAGGGTGGAAGAATTCACTTGTCTATGACTCCAGCATGTTGGATTCTCAGCCCTCTGGCCTCCTGTAAATCAGTGTTCCTCAGAAACTTACTACAGTCAAATATTTAAGATGATCCATTCACAGGCTGAAGATTCTTGCCCACAGCAGAACTCATTCAAAAGGCTCGATTCCATGTCCCTAGTAGCAACAGTGAAGAGGTTGGTAAGTCCACAGCCCAAACTCTGAGGGGCCATAAGCGTGCTGAATGTCAATGGTACTGCTTTGAATAATTGTAGATGTGATTATCTAAGTTAAGATGAGGTCATGCCAGAAGGGTGGGTGCTAAAATCTAATGAACATTGTCCTTATGAGAAAGTCTTGGGAAGAGACATACTCATGGGAAGAAGGCATGTGAAGATAGAGGTCTAATAATTGTTGGATGTGACCAGAAGATGAGAGAGAAATATAAACAGATTATTCCTGTGGGTCCTGAAAGTACTAACCCTGTCAACATATTTTTTTGGAAAGATTTAATATTTAATATATTTAATAAATATTTATTATTTTAAGTTTACTTATTTATTTTGAGAGAGAGAGAGCAAGGGAGGGGAAGAGACAGAATCCCAAGCAGGCTCTGAGCTCTGGGTGGGGCTTGAACTCATGAACTGTGACATCATGACCCAAGCTGACATCAAAAGTCAGATGCTTAACCAACTGAACCACCCAGGTAGGTGTCCCTGACCCTGTCAACATATTGATTTTGAACCCCTAGTAACAGAACTGTGAGAGAGTAAATTTAGGTTGTTTTAAGCCACCAGTGTATGGTAATTCACTATGACACTCCAAGGAAACTAGTAGATTTTTAGTATCAGGAAGTGGGATGCTGTGGTAACAAATACCTATAAATGTGGGAGTGGCTGTTCAATTACAGTATGGGTAAAAATTGGAAGAATTTTTAGGTGTATAAAAAAAACCTCACAGACTGTTGGTAGAGATATGGAAGATAAAGACACATCTGGTGATGACTTAGAAGGAAGTGAAGCGGACAATAGAGAAAGTGTCACCCGGCTAGAGAATCCATACACTGTCACGAACAAATAGAATCATTAAAGGTGCTTCTGGTGAGATCTTAAAAAGAAATGAAGGGTATGCTATCAGACACTGAATGAAAGGTGATCCTTATGATAAAGGGGCAGAGAACTTAGATAAATTGTCTTCTACTATTGGGTGGAAAATAGAACTTATACTTAATGAACTTGGATACTTAGCTGAGGAGATTTTCAAGCATAATATGGAAGGTGTGGCTTAATTTCTCCTTGGTGCTTATAGTAAACTGTGAGGAGAGTGGGAAAAACTGAGGAAAGATATGATAGGCAAGAAGGAACCAGAACTTGATGATTTGGAAAATTCTCAGTCTATCTGTATTGAAAAAAAAAAAGGAGAAAGCATGCTTTAGGGAGAACATCAAGGTTGGACAGACTTTTGCTAAACAGAGTAGGTTTCTGACTCACAGATCCAATCAACCACCACAGCAGAAGCCAAGAATAGAGATGAGGTTACCAAAGAAGGATCTATCTTGTGGAACTCCCTTGATATCACAGATCAACACGATGTTTAAATGGTGAATCAGCAAAACCACTTCCAGCTTGGACTGTAAGGGAAAGAGGATGAAATAAAGGAAGCAGCCTTCTCAGGGGCCTGGGAGCAGGACTTTCTTGAACCCAGAGCAGAGTCTGATTGGGGTTTCATGGGCCCAGTGGGCAGATCAAGCCACAGGGAATCACTATCAGGCCTTGAAACCCGGAGAAAATTGCCCTGCTGAGTTTTAGACTTGCTTTGTATGAGTGACTCCTTTATTTATTTATTTATTTATTTATTTATTTATTTATTTTTGCATTTCCTCACTTACTGAATGGGAATATGTATCCTATACCTGTCCCGTTGTGACAGTTTGGAAGGAGATAACTCATTTTCGAGTTTCATGCGTCTACAGATGGAGAAAGTATTTCTTTAGGGTGGATCATATCCAGAGTCTCTCCCATACTTGATTTAAATGATTTAGATGATGAGATTTGGAATTTTTTGAGTTGACATTTAGATGTGATTTTGGATTCAGAATTAGTTCTAAATTAATTTGAAGTTTTGAAGGGCCAGAAAACTCTCTTGGGCCAAATAGTGTCTCTCCCAAATTCAGGTCCATCTGGGACCTCAGAATGTGACCTTATTTAGATATAGAGTCTTTGCAGAGGTGATGCTTAAGAAAAGTCGTACTGGGTTCGGTGAGCCCTAAATCTAAGGACAGTGGTGCTTACAAAAGGGCTGGATGAAGACACACAGAGAACAGGATACCATGTGAGAAGGTAGCAATACATCTACAAGCCAAGGAATGCCAAGAATGGCCATGAAACCACCAGGAGCTAATAGAGAGGCATGGAACAGATTGCTCTTCACAGCATTCAGAAAGAATTAATCCTACTGACGCCTTGATTTCAGACTTCTGGTCTCCAGGACTGTAAGAGAATAAATTCCTGCTGTTTTAAACCACGTAGTTTCTGGAAGTTGTCATGGTAGCCCCAGAAAACCAATGCATCAATTTCTGTCACATGTATAGCTGCAACTTTAAAGCTTAGGACCCAGAACTCTAATGACACCAGCCAGGGAGGTGCTCTCTCTTGAAGAGTTTACCTAAGCTTCTCCATGACATTCCTGCCCCCTTGTCCATTTTGTTTGGCCAAGCAGCTTGCAGGTCCTTAAAATGGCAGCAGCCTGCAGAGTCACAAGCAAATGTAAGTTCTTGCCATGACTTCTTCTCCTTCTTTTTTAATGAGAGACAGAGAGAGAGAGAGAGAGAGAAAGTGCATGAGTGGAGAAGAGGGGCAGAGAGAGAGAGAGAGAATCTCAGGCAGGCTCCCAACTCAGCACAGAGCTGATCCCAGGACTCTGGGATCATGACCTGAGCTGAAATCAAGAGTCGGGACGCTCAATCGACCGAGTCACGCCTGCACCTCCTGCCATGACTTCTCAACAGCCCTGGGATCGACAACCTTCCCTTCCTTCCAGGGCCTTCGCCTTGTGCACTCCTTAGTTAAGACCCCTGTGGGCTTGCTTACCCAAACTCTGCTCTTCATGGTCTGAATCGATTCATCGTTCCTCAGCTCAGGAACCTCACAGGACTCCACCCGTGGACCCTAACAAAGGCACGTGCTTCAGTCCCTGTCGCTCTCCACCTGTGCCCCGTCTTGACCTCCAGGTGTGGTTCCTTGAGGGGTGCCGTGTCAATCCTCGAGGACCTATGAGTAACTAACTTCTCTATTTCAATTTCTCGGTGGTCCTTCATTGAATCGCAGCTCACCATCTGGCTCCCTGTGCTCCACTTAACAAATGTTAATTTAACAAAGTCATGATATCCATCAATCATGAATTCTGAAGTTGTAGGTCAGGACTGGACCCAAGGTCCATTGATGTCACACTGCTGTTCAGTTCCTGTCCCTCGTGGGTTGTGCCCCTCCCTCTGGCTTGTGGTCCTGACTCTGGTAGATATGTAAGCACTTTCTAGAGAGCTCTGAACAGCAGGACCTTTTTCCTGGATTATTCAACTCTGGCAGACACCATGTATGCTGTCTTCCTTTTCTCTTGTTTAGCCGGACAAGAGATCCTAGGAATTGAGAAAAAAAAAAGTTAGTCAGTTTTCATACCTTACTTAGGCTGCCCCAACATGCATAATTGCTTTCTATTCATTTCTTCTCTACCTTTGCGGCGAAAAAAAATCAACGTGCCTCTTGTTTTCTGTCGTAAATAGAAATTAAGACTGTGGGGTAGTGTGATGGTTTGTTTCTGCGGTTGATTTTCTAACATAAAAATATCAGGGTGAAAACCCCTTTATCAACCCCTTTATCAGCGTGAAAACTGTTAATGTTGGTAAATATTGTGTCATTGGTTAGGAAAAGTAAAATAAATAATATCAAATGATAATGTTTGCGCATTCCTTACTTGTATAGAATCCTCATCCTTATTTTATAGTAAATATTTTTAGCAGGTGTTTTCCCCGCTTAGATTTCCCTAATTATTTTTTATGTAATGGCTTTGCCAGTGTTGCTGAGGACAAATAGACATTACTTTGAGCACACACAGCAAGAATATTTTGCTGATACTGGCTGATTTTTGTCCTTTCGATAGTTTGGTCTATTTTTAGTACTTTTATTAGTTCTGTCTAGAACATTTGTTTTCCCAAGGACATACAAATATTATGAAGCTGTGAGGTTTTATTCCAGGGACATTTTTTATTTCTAAAAATACATCAGGACTTCAATCGTTCAAATTTCCAGTGTCAGTAAGACGTGAAATCGTTGCCTATGTCAATGAGTCAGGCAAGACGCTGGAGAGGTTTGGAGAGGTTCTTTCCTTCATCATAAAAAAAAATAGAATGACTGCTTTTAATTGGATAACGTTTGATTTGATCTCCCGTTTCATGATATCAAATTAAAAATATTCATCATGCTTATATGTTTCATTATTCACAACCCTGCTCCAACATGACTTTAGATCTTATCCTTTTGATTTCAGACTCTTAATGATAATGTGCATGTCTTATTTAGAGCCACATAGAAATGATCACAGTTGGTATTTCTCTTTGAAATGAATAGGAAATTCCCACTTAGATCTGGCCTGATGTGACTGATGGAAAATGAGACTTATTCCTGGTAAACCTGCGTTAATTTCTTCAATAACATTTTCAAGAAGCTACTTGACGTTTCATGCCAGTATAATCAAGGAAGCCAAAACAATATTCTTAGATGGAATTCGCAGAGGATAAACAATATTATCACGATTTGTTTAATGCAGGGGTCTCGCAACGTGTATATCCGAGCTATCCTTTGACATTAAGTGACAGATTTAGCGGCATGTATTAATGGTATTAAGATCAGAGGAAAATACAGAGACCCCTGGGTTCATAGTGTAGAAGTCTTTGTATTTGTTTGCTCTCACTCTTCTAACTTGAAGGACAGGCATGAGAGTAAATAACAAAGACAGCGAGGAAGTAATTCGTCTTCGGCTCTTTCCGGGCAGCGGGAACAGAGCTGGTGCTGAGACTGGGTTGACATTCGGACACCATCGAGCTGCCGCAGTTAACATATTGCCCCGGCTGGCATCGCCTCTGGCATGGAATGAACTATTCCATCCTGCAGCTGTGAAATGAGAAGAGTGGCCTCCGTGGCTTCGAAGGGCACATTCCGCACTCACACTGTCTGTATCTGCGTCCCTGGCATTTGCACCCACGCTTTTAGCACTTCCTGTTGTGTGTGTTCCATCCACATGTGCCTTTAAGCTCAGCATTTGTCTTCTGGTTCGCTTTTCCGGGATAATTGGCTGTATCATGGCACCATCAAGAGGGAATATTCTTTCTTCCTCCTATGTGAAAATACATGAGCCGGGTTTTAGCTTTCTATTGGTTGGTAACAAACTATGGCTTAAAACATCACTCTGTATCATCTCCCAATTTCCATGAGCCAGGGCCTCCCAAGGCTTAAATAAAGGTGTTGATCTCGGGTGCCTGGGTGGCTCAGTTGATTAAGAATCTGACTCCGGCTCAGGTCATGATCTCACAGTTTGTGAGTTAGGGCCCCCCCGCCGCGCTCTGTGCGGACAGCTCGGAGCCTGGAGCCTGCTTCCGATTCTGTGTCTCCCTCTCTTTCTGCCCTTCCCCCACTTGCTCTCTCTCTCTCTCTCTCTCTCTCTTTCAAAAAAAAATGAATACAAAGTAAAATAATAAAATAAAATAAAAAAATAAAGGTGTTGACCAACTTTGTGCTTTTCTGGAGGCTCAAGTCAAAGAAAAATCTTCAACCATGCTCCCTGGTTGTCAGCAGAATTAATTTCCTTGTGGCTGTAGGACTGAGGTCCTTGTGTTCTTGGCTGGCAACCTGTCAGCTCCTAGAGGCTGCATTTAGTGCCCACTATGGTGTCCCTCACAACGTGGCGGGCAGCTTGGTTTTTCAAGGCCATCAGGAAAATACCTCACCTTAGTCTGCTGAGACAGTATGTAACATTATCATGGGAATAAATATTGCTGTATATTCACAGGTGTTAACTACATTTGCGGGGGGGGGGGTGGGATTTTATAGCTGGGTACACCAGGGAGTAGGGATCTCAAGGGTCGTCTCAGAGTTCTGATTTGTATCACAAGTAATACATTTCAGTTTGCTTTACTGTAAAATATAGATATGTGGTGATGCTCTCGACATGGTGGACTAACACCAATTTAGATGATTACCCACAGGCATGAGAACTTGCCTGGCAGTTGGGGAGTCCAGTGGAGAAGTTCCAGCAAACTGTTTGAGCGGGAAAGACCTAAGACTGGAAACATTATAGAGGGAGAGAGGAACAGTTCCATTTACCCAGATCACCTCTCTCACAGTCCACACGGCTCGGGGCCAGGAGAGACCTTCCTGACCTGTGCTTTCTCCCATGGGGGAAAGTGACATGTGAGTGAGCGCCAGGCTTTCCCAGCTGTGCCGGGTGCTGTCAAAGAAGCCCACTTCTTTCTGGCCTCATCCGGAGAGTTGTAGAGTGAGGCACATCCGGAGACAGCGGGTCTTGGGGAGGAGAGTTGCCAGGGCTGTGGGAGGACATCAGAGGAACAAAGGTCCTACTCGCCACTCTGTGGTCTGCAGAAAGACCACGTGAACCACAGGATACCATTTAAAGAAACAGTCCAGGTATTACTGGAGTTCCAAAAGGAGAAAATCAGGAGAAAGTGTCAGAAGGCTATTTAAAGGCATAATGGCTGAGAACTTCCCAAATCTGGAGAGATTTGGATGTGCAAATCCATGAAACTCACAGGTTTCCAAACAATTTCAACCCCAAACCATCTTCTCCAAGACATATTATAAAACTGCCTAAAATCAAAGACAAAGAGAAAACCTTAAAAGCAGCAAGTGAAACACACACACACACACACACACACACACACATAAAAACATTCCTCACATACAATGGAATCCCCCCTTAGGCTGTAAGTGGATTTCTCAGCAGAGGCTGAACAGGCTAGGAGAGGGTGGGGTCAGGCTCCCAAATATCTGCTAGACAAGATGCCCTTGATGGCTGTGAGTCAGCATCTTTGTGCAGTCATGCCTCCACAATGGGTTATGGACAAAGCTGGCAGGGTGCTCGGATGCTAAGTGTTCACGTAATCACATCATTCCCCTCTCCAGAGTTGATCTGACTCCAGCCAAGGCTGAAGGCCCCTCGTGGGCGGATGGAAGGGATCACTGCCTTAGGTCTGCCTCCATGCCTTCAGGCCGGCCTCTGGTTGGCAGGATGATTCTATCAGACCTTTTCCATCAAGGGATCACCGTGGTTCTTCCTCCCTGAAATGGGCACTTATTCCAGATACGGATTTACCGCCCTTTCTACCAAGACCAGTTTTTATTAGCTAATTAATTAGTATATTGCCTTTTAAAGGAAGCGGACAGGGAAAATACATTTCCTATTGGCAAGGTCACATACTTTGTAATCCACCCCACTCCTAGCGCCCATTCCTGGTCTTGGCCCATTAGTAGAAGATCGATGAATATTTGTTGAAACGATAGATACATAAAATGCATTAAGGTATCCTAGAATAGAAGCAGGCGGGAAAGAGAAGACATATACAAAGTTAGGGACTCATAAAATGGATCCCCAAATGAGACTAATGCAAAAATCAATTTGTGAAATCCTTTCACGTTTGCTGTGAGCAGGCCATGAAGTTGGCTTTCTGCTTTCTAGAAGCCAACCTGGAGAAGGAAGTGGTGTCCATCATACAAGTCACTATGTCCGTAACTCACGAGCTCCAAAGTTATTCCTGATTTGGAAGCATCTGATTTTACAGCATCCCTTTAATATAGGGCTATTGCTATCATGAGACACGACAGAGTTTCTTTCAAGGACCCCCATAAATTATACAGTGTTTACTGAAGTCAAAAACATCTGTTTTTAGAGCATCTCTCAATGTAAGCTTCTGGAATAAGTGCAAGAGATGCGAATGTTAAGTAGCCATCTTTCTGCTTCTGTGATTTAATCAAGGGAAATATTATAAAAATGTTTTTCCCCCAATGTTTCCATTTTTTCTGATAGAACATTTTTTTTTCTAATAAAAGTTACTGCGATACATAAAGCAAATAAAAAACACTGCAGTGGTGAAAGTACGTGTGTTACTATTCCCAGTCATTTTCTTTGATTCTCCAGTGGAGATCCTTGAATTACCTCCGTGGCACATTTCAAGGAATAAATAAAGCACACGTATTGTCAAGAGCTTTCTAGAATTATCGCCGTTTCAGCTGACTTACTGAAAGCTAAATTAGCATCAATGAGCATGAGATGTTTATCATCTTTCAAGTTCTTGAGGTTTAGTGGTCAGAGTTCAACATTAAGTGTAAAAACTCCAATGAAGAATATTAATACCCATTTTTGAATACGTGTGCCGTCGGATGCCGTGATAAGTGTTGTACATATATTGAATCATTGATTCCTTCGTGAGAGCTCCCTGAGATGAAGTTCTGTGTTTTTAATTTATAGGTGAAAAACTGATTCTCTTATATATTATATAGACAGAGGTCACACATCTAGTACACAGAGTTAGAAATAAATCCAGGTTTGTTTGAGTCCTAAATCTGTGCTCTTAATGTGCATCTAATATGTTGTTTTCCTATGTGATAGTGGAACTGATCACAAGAATAATAATGTCTTATTAAAATTAAGATGTGAGAATAAGTCTGGAAGCCTGGCCAGAATTCTCTTTAGAAAATAATTCTGACCATTTTAATTTACAGATAGTGAATAATTGAACCCCTCAAATTTTATAATCCCACGTTGACAATAATCTTGCTACGTAAACTAAAATGTTTTTGGTAAGCATTTTAAAGTTTATTTATTTTTGAGTGGGAGAGAGAAAGAGAGAGAGGGAGAGAAAGAGAGTGAGAGACAGGGCATGAGTCAGGGAGGGGCAGAGGGAGAGGGAGACACAGAATCTGAAGAAGGCTCCAAGCTCCCAAGCTCTGAGATGTCAGCACAGAACCTGACACGGGGCTCGGACCATGAACCGCAAGATCATGACCTGAGCCGCGGTGAGACGCTTAACTGACTGAGCCACCCAGGCACTCCTGTTTTCAGTATGCATTTTAAAATTCATTTTTTCCAAATACCGCAAATGGTTATAAAACGACACATGTAATTTTACTCCCGTACCTCACCAATGACACAATTCTGAAGCACTCTGGAATTTCTTATTCATCTTTTCAAAGGCCTCCCTCTCTCTCTCTCCCTCTCTCTCTCTCTCCCTCTCTCTCTCTCTCTCTCTCTCACACACACACACACACACACACACTCTACCTTGTGCTACCTGTAGCTTAATTTCATTCTAAATATTGTTGCCTTGATGTACATAACTTATTTATCCAATGCTATGTTGATAGATGTTGGAGGGTTTCCTGATTGTTTCTATCACAAATAATGTGTAAGAAAATACTTTGCTTTTATACTGTTGTGAGTATATCTTTAGAATAGATTCCCGGCAATAGAACAACTGGGTTTTGGAACCCTGTGACTGAAATGATGGTGGCTACTACAATATTCCCTGCAGTGCAGTTGGATGTGTTTCCAGTCCGTCCACATCAGCAGTGCACTGCCATATTGTTTTTGCGTTCTTTCAAGAGTTATAAACATTTTGATCTGTAAAACCACCTGGGAACTTCTATGCTCTTCTTTGAATGTCACTTATTAGTCCGTATAATTGTGCATATTTTCACACGTGTCTAGAGCACTTATTTATTATTTTGGGGGGTTAATATCATTTTTTAAACATTTATTTTTAAGAGAGAGAGAGAGAGATCGCCAGTGTGGGAAGGGCAAAGACGGAGGGGGACAGAGGATCCAAAGTGAGCCCTGGGCTGACAGCAGTGAGCCCGATTCGGAGTTCAAACTCAGAACCGTGAGATCATGACCTGAGCTGAAGTTGGACACTCAACCGACTGAGCCACCCAGGTGTCCTTCGAATGTCACTTTTAAAGGAACATATAGGGGTCTTTTATGTATTGACTTGTAAGACCTCGATCTATTGTAAGGCGTTTCCCTTTTATTACATATGTTGTGAATATTTTTCACATTTTGTTGACCTTTTGTCTGGTACCTAAGGAGCAGTTTATGATTTTCCCTATATAGGTCCATAACTTTCATTTCATTTTATTTCAGGTATTATTTCTTTTTCATTGCTGTTATAAATTTGAACTTCATGAACTTCCTATCTTCCAACCTTTTATTTGTACTTTTTGTAGAGAAACTTATTGATTTTATAGATATGAAATTTATAACCAGGCATTGTAATGAAATCTCAGGTCCCAGTAATTTTTGAGAGATTTTCTCAGATTTTCCAGAAATGAAATCCCTAATTTGTAATGTATAATTTGTAATTTTAAAGAGTTATTTATTTTAATTGCATAGCTTATGCATGAATACATCAGTGTCATAATAGCTTTGACTTCAGAGACAAGCCTAAGACAAAAATGCCAAAATGGTATCCTTGAGAAAATTAACATTATCATTTTTTAGCATCTGCTACCATTTTCTTTGCCTTAAAATACATATATAACTCAGAAATATATAATTTGTTGTACATAAATAAATAATAGCAACCTGTAGATATTATACTGTAATTATTTTTACTGTACATAATTATACCTAATTTAAATACATAAATACATATTTTAAGTGCCTGCTTCATACTCATATTTTGAGAGTGCCATTTTTTATTAAATGTATCCATTTGACAATTCCCACTAATGGAAATTTATTTAATTTATACTCAAGAGTGATCATCTCTTTTTAGACCTTCTTGCATCTATGCAATTTTCTTCTCTACTCCACTTCCTGATTCACGTGATGTCAATAATCTCAGTTTGGATGCTTATTTTAAATTTCAAAGCATATTTCCAAATTGCCTTGTAAAACATTATTTCTTTCTGGATGCTTTCCCTTTGGGGAAGAAACTCATCTCCACCTGGTTTGGGTGCAAGGTATCGATGATGGGTAATTAGGAGCAAATCAATCAGATTTCTAATATACAAATGAAAACAACATTTAAAAAATACAGAACTGAGGTATTAAGGGGGAGACAATTTTGACCATATCATTTGAATCCTTGCATAAGTCAATGCTAACTCCACTCCCGGGTTTCCGGATTCCATGTGCCAATACAGTCATAGTTTTGCTTAACCTGAGTTCAGATTCTGTACTTGGTGCCCAAGGATTCCACACTAATATGACTGTTGGCACATGAAAAAGAAGAATAAAAAGAGACACTGAGATGTGAGGTGGTCTGAGTGAAAGCACGTTATAGGGCATATTATTTATTTGTCCTCAACTGGGAAGTTAGCAAGCTTGTTAAACATTAGCAAAACTGTTAGCAGTTATCACCTGCAGTGACTCGAGACTCATATTTTCGCATACCAAATGTGAAGCTTTGGGAGACTTGGTCACATTATGTCAATACTTTGAAATATGTTGACTGCTTCTTGCAACATTTAATGAAGTTTTACAGCAGAGAAGCTATGGTCCATCTATGTCGACATATCTGAAAGCAAAGAGAAAAAAAATACAATACAGTCATGATAAAAGAAGCCTTTTGATCTGGGTGAGATCCAGGATGGCTAAGCTTTATATAATGATGAGCTTGGTTAAAAGGAACAGTGAACCCTCCTCCCGCATTAGTGCCTAGAGGCGGGAAAACAGGGAAGATCTTAGAACCAAGGAGAAGCTAAGGACTTACCAGACTGCTGTCACTTGTCTATCCTGTCCCCTGTCTGCATGGGGAAAACAAAAACAAAAACAAAAACAAACCTACTGAGGGACCCCTGGGCGGCTCAGTCGGTTAAGGGTCCCACTCTTGGTTTTAGCTCGGGTCATGATCTCAAGGTGCCTGAGTTCAAGCGCGCATCAGGTTCTGTGCTGGTGGTGCAGAGTCTGTTTGAGGTTCATTCTCTCTCTCTCTCTCTCTCTCTCTCTCTCTCTCTCTCTCTCTCTCCAAATAGATATGTAAACTAAAAAAAGAGAAGAAAACCTACTGAGATGTCTTCTGGTGGTAAATGAAATGCCCCAGTTCTTTAGAAGACAGGTTTTGTTGTTGTTGGTTGGTTGGTTTGTTGCTTTTCCAGTATTAGTGCATAAGACGAGGGCTATGGAGATAAACAGAAGTCTAAAAAACAGCTGTTAAATGGCAGGAAGCCCCATGCTGGCATCTAGGGCAGGAGTGATAAGCTGTTTTTGTCAAGAGGCAGACAGTAAATGGTTGAGACTTTTGTGGCGGTAGGGCTGTGTCGCAAGGAACTCCTTTCTGCCCTGTGGTGAGAGAGCAGCCATAGATGGTAAGCAGGTGACTGACCTTGACTGTGTTCCAATAAAACTTTCTAGAGACGCTGAAATTTGAGCTTCGTACGATTTCGACATGCAATGAATTATAGTGTTTCTTTTGATCTTTAAGAACAATTTAAATGTTAAAAAAAAAAGAACTTGTTGATAGGGGGACGTATGCAGACGGGCTGCGGAATAGCTTTAGCGCTACACAAGGAGGGTTAAGACCCCAGAAACCCAGGCAGTGTAAACCCAGAGTGTGTGGTTGGAAGCCAGCTTCCAAGAGAAATCCCTGAGTCCTCTAAACCTGACTTGAGGGAGTCAAATCTCTCTCACAGTGTATTTCATAAAGGAGAAAGTGCCCCCAATTTACTCTGGGGGCACACGTCGGGGATAATCCAGGGACAGACAGATCTGGTACAAAAGAAATCGCTTGATTGCATACCAGGGCATCAACGCTTTGTTACCACGTTTCAGCAAATTGTGGCTACAGAATATGTTATTTCCCCCGCTCGCCTTTGGTAACTGGCAGTTTTCATTGTAGGTATTTTGTTTTCTCTATATTACATGGTCCGAGTCATTTTTCGAAGCAGTTACATTCATTCTTGAGCCACGCTAAGAGAAATGCACACCATCAGGTCATCGGATCTCTGGAATTGAATAAGGTGGCTACTCTGTCATACAGCCACGTTACATTATATGGGGGAAAGGAAGGCTGAGCAACCAAGGAACGCTAGGTGGCTTCTCCGCGGTCCTGTCTGACCAGTGTTTTCCCCTGTTGGGATTCTCCCGTTCTCTCTGTGGGCAAAAGAGGGCTGGCTGGACAAAACTGTTCATCCCTCCGATCCCAAATAGTATTTTTCTCTGTTTTAGTCAGTGGTAGTGACTAATACTTCCTACAGTTTACTTCAGACATTATCACCTACCAATACCCAATGAGACATAGGGGGAAGTCGGGAATAGGGAAGCTTCCCTTTCCTAAACTTGAGCTTGGATAGTACGTCTGATGTAGAACTATGAAAAGACATTGGAAAACAATCCAGTGTAAGCTTGGCTTTGAGAAAAAAAAATCCCTTTCTTCAAGATAACACATATTCTTAATATGCATAAGGGAATATAAAAGTTGCCTTGTTTTAACAAATTAAGGATCTATAGAAGGTTTTAAAATCAGGCACCTTAAAAAATACAAAAGAGCTTTGGCTTAGAAACAGATTCCCTAGGACACTTCTTTCTTTCTTTAATCAGATATTTACTTTCTTGGAGATATATATGTAGATATATTGTATATTTGTATATTTATGTATCTTATAAAACTTAGGATCAAATACCATAATAGTTTATTGATTCACTGTCAAATTATCACGTCTTAACGTAAGAATTTCTCAGCATTATTTCTGTCACTAAAGTTTCTGAAGGCTAGGTGAGTATAAATTGCATTTCTAAAAGTTATGTTTGACAATATAAGGAAATATTTAAGAAGCTAAATCTTCAGTGCCATTTTTGTGATCTGGCTCCTATCCAAAACAACATCTACTATGCCTGCCACTATTTTTAGTATGATTAATGATGAGGAGATGCTTTATTCACTATTTATTCATTTATCATGTGTTCATTTATCTTTCAAAGGAAAGTTGACAGGTAAGGACAGGACCTCTGTGAATCACTGGGTAGGATTAATTTGGGACTGTACTGGGTGCCTGCTAGCCACACCCCAAAATGTAAATGCAGAACAGTGTATCCTTTTTCAACATCTTTGTCTCTGTCCTTATCCACTGAAAGTGCCCGTGAGTACCCATCCTTTGTCCTGAGGCAGAGAGGTTTGAATGCTGTCCTATGCAACAGCAAGGCAGCAAATCTCAACTTCCTCTAAGGTTTGACATTCTTTCCCTCTGCAGTTAAGGAATCAAATATTTTGTATGGGTCAAGCTCTTAGTAGAGTACTGGGTCTCCTATTCCATACGTTAATTAGAATTCCATACGTTAATTAGATAGTGAATTTGCAGGGGCGCCTGGGTGGCTCGGTCGGTTAAGCGTCCAACTTCAGCTCAGGTCATGATCTCAGGTCCTGGGTTTGAGCCCCACGTCGGGCCCTGTGCTGACAGCACAGAGCCTGGAGCCTGCTTTGGATTCTGTGTCTCCCTCTCTCTCTCTGCCCCACCCCCTGTTTGCACTCTGTCTCTGTCTCAAAATAAAATAAAGACATAAAAAATTTTTAAAAAACATAGTGAATTTGCAGGAAAACCCTATAGATTAAAGACAGAGGCATATGGGGCTATAAGGTAAGGTTCTATGAGCATTAGACAGCTGAGAGGAACATGATAATGGTTTTTAAATCAGTGAACAACTTCTGTGAAAGATGTGGTGAGCATCAGTTTTGCATTCTTACAAAGGACTGAAAACACAGGTAATAAACTTAACTTCTAACTTGGGGAATTTATATAAGAGATAAGGAAATATTTACTAAAAATTAACACTATTAACCACTGGGACGCATTACATAGAGAGATGATACAAGTAAGTGTCTTTTGACCTTTATAGAGCAACCTCACCTGACTTCTCATTTTCCTACAGAGGGTCAACCATCCGTGAGGACCACAATTCTGGGGGGATCACCTCCAGGGTCACCATTTTGCGCATAGATAGGCATATGTGGAAAGCTATAAATATGTTAATATATGTGCATTTGTAAAATTGCATAATGTATCCCAAGATTTTAATAATCATTACCTTTGGGCTCATGGGTAGTTGTAATTTTATTCTTTAAAGTATATTGTATGGCATTTATTTATTTAGCAAGCGTGAGCGGGAGAGTGCCGGGAGGGAGGGAGGGAATCTGAAGCAGCCTCTGCACCCGGCACAGAGCCTGACGCAGGGCTCCCCCTTACAACTGTGAGATCGTGACCTGAGCCGAAATCAAGAGTCAGACACTTAACCGACTAAGCCACCCAGGCGCCCCTATGTTTTCACAATAAACATAAATTACATGCATACCCGGAAAGGAAAGTGTTTTTAAAATAATAGTTAATAATACATGGGGAACATACAACACAATATTTTGGCAAAATAAATTTTAAAGCAGCCTAATTTTTATGCAATACAAACATAAATGCAAATATACATGGTTTGTTTAACAGTTGAAATTCCAGGTGATTCTTATTCTGTCACCCCGGTCACCACACAATTTCATGAAAAGCTTCACAATAGAGTCATTAGCAGAAGACACAATGCAATTCGGCGCTGAGCTAGACGTGAAGTAAAGGAAAAAGATCTTGTTCTAGGGGATTCCTTCTCTCCTTTGAGGAGGTAAATTGGTAATAGAGGAGGATGGAATGTAGTCAATGTCAATTTCGAGCTGTCTTTGAGAAAGCTAGGTAGAATTAAGCCCCTAGTTGGATATAGAAATCTAGATTTTATTTTATTTTATTATTTTTTTAATGTTTATTTTTGAGACAGAGAGAGACAGAGCATGAACGGGGGAGGGTCAGAGAGAGAGGGAGACACAGAATCCGAAGCAGGCTCCAGGCTCTGAGCACAGGCTCTGAGCCTCAGCACAGAGCCCGACACGGGGCTCGAACCCACAGACCGTGAGATCATGACCTGAGCTGAAGTCGGATGCTCAATTGACTGAGCCACCCAGGCGCCCCTAGAAATCTAGATTTTATAGATGACATCGAGACTTCAGATATAAAGGAGGAACTGAAAGAGGTAAAATTATGGGAATGGCAGGAACAAACATAGTCTCATTCGCTCACCATCTCCAACGATTTCTGTGCATAACGTGGTCTTAGATTCAAGGGAATAACAACAAAAAAAAAAAGAGAGTATTTACTCCTTAATTTTACTGGAAAGAGAAACAAAACCCAAAAGGCTTTACGAGTGCATAAAATCAGGCGCAACTCTTTGGGGCTGAGGGAGGTAACAGCCCTTAAGAAACATGCTGCATGCAACAACTTTGTGATCAGCCACAAAGTTTAATGTTTCTGATGGGTAGTTTACGACCCTGTCAAACTCGAGTTCACATTTCTGTCGTGCTTGATATGTGACAGGTATCTCACGAGGTGCTTTTCATGCTGTAAATAACTGCCGTATAGCAGCCCTGTAAGGTATTCCGTCATCCACATTGTATAGAAGAAAAACCTAAACCACAGATGCGACCTTTCTTAAACTCGTGGAGTTCGTGTCAGGAAAGGAATACAGACCAGCGCACACATCCAGGCCTGGCTCCAGAATCTTCAGTACAGACCATATGAAATGATGACTCCAAACTTATCCTTCACAAATACCTCCATGGAATCAGAAGAAGAAGAAGAAGAAGAAAAAGAAGAAGAAGAAGGGGAAGAAGCAGAAGAAGAAAAGGTAATGCTCGAGATTTTGCAGTTGTTTAAGTGTTCATTTTTCAGGCAAATCCACTCGTAGTAATTGAAATAATTTATTTTTGCCAGTTTATGTATATATTTTGAGAAAGAGAGAGGGAGAGACTACAGCAGGGCCAGAGAGAGGGAGAGAGAGAGAATCCCAAGCAGGCTCTCTACTGTCAGCCCAGAGCCCTATGCGGGGCTTGAACTCACAAACCATGAGATCGTGACCTGAGCTGAAACCAAGAGTTGGATCCTTAAGTGACTGAGCCACTCAGGTGCCCCTAAAATAATTTATTTTAAAGTACGAATTTGGGGGAAAGTGCATCACAAGAATCCCAGCGAAGTTAAGAAGGGTGAGCCACCAGTGCCACTGCCCTTGCAAGAAGGTGTCGCGGTCTGAGGCAGGACTCCACACTTTTCAGGAGCCTCTGAGTGGCCGAAGAATCGCACCAGAGCAAGTGTTGGGGGACACAGAGGCACAATGGGCGCAGGGCAGATAGGAAAGGAACCTTGTGCTCCTACTTGCTGTGTCCTCACGGTGTCAGGAAAGTTGTTACTCTGAGAAATGAGGACAGTGTTAGGATTTCCCAAGAAATATAGTTTCCTAACTGAATACAAAGTCACAAATCTAGGACTTTGTGCAGGTGGAATAGCCCAATAGAAATGCAAACGTGGAGTCAGAGAGGTGCAGGGATTCCAGGAAATTATTAGAGACTTAGTTCAAGTTTATCCACATCCCTAAGGAGTCAGGGAGTCTCAACGGGCGCGTGCACACACACACACACACATGCAAACACACACAAGGAAACAGTAACAACCTAATTTACAATTATGGCCAAGTCATACGGAAATCTAATGTCCGGGCTGGAGCGAAGACATCATGTTCTTGAAAAATGGTGCAGAATCATTTATATTCCATTATGTTGCTCTAGGCACTAGGTGAACTTACCATTAAATATAATTTAAAATGAGGATATTTTTCTATGAATTGCAATAATTAGATAGGTAACCTTGTTTAGTAGAGTTGCTATGAAATTAAACATATTCCTGTATACCTTCTTCAATTATTTGATAAAAATAATTATAGAAATTACTAAGTTCACTTCTGATTCATTAAAGATAGGGATTATTTATTTATTTATTTTTTTAGTAAGAATTTTGTATGACTTGGGGCGCCTGGCTGACTTAGCCGATTAAGTATCTGACTCTTGGTTTCAGCTCAGGCCATGATCTCGCAGCTCGAGTTCAGGCCCTCCATCGGGCTCTACGCTGACAATGCAGAGCCTGCCTGGGACTCTCTCTCTCCCTCTCTTTCTGCCCCTCCTGCTGTCTCTCTCTCTCTCTCTCTCTCTCTCTCTCAAAATAAATAAGTAAACATTTAAAAAATAATTTTTGATGACTTTATTTTCATTTTCTCATCTTTTACCAATTCCTCCGGTTTGAGTTTATATTTGGGAACATATGCTACATTTTATTTTTGTATTCCATATAATAACAAAAATATTGTATTTTGTATAACATCATATATTATATGTAGCATTACGTACTACACGTGATGTATTATGGACAGAGATTATTCAAGATATATTTTACTAATTAAAATTCTGAGAAGACTTGTGTACTCAACTTGGATAGTTTGATTGCATTAATTATCACAACAGGATAACTATTAAGTGCCCAAGGAACTTAAAGTATTTAAAAACTTTCTTTTACACAGAACACGAAGAAGGCGGGGAAGGAGGAGCACAGATCCAGGGATGTGGGAAAGTGCATGGCTGTTTCTGCTTCAGCCTGCTCTTCCCCGGGACCCTCACAGCCTGTGCACTTATTCATTCAAAAACAAAAACAAAACAAAATCAGAGTGGATTTTGGCTTTGTTGAGATTCTCTTTGATGTTTATTTATTTTTGAGGGAGGGAGTATGAGCAGGGGAGGGGCAGACACAATCCGAAGCAGGCTCCGGGCTCTGAACTGTCAGCACAGAGCCCTACACGGGGCTCGAACCCGCCATGAGATCGTGACCTGAGCCCCAGTCAAACGCTCAACCCACCGAACCACTCAGGTGCCCCCTGTCTTGGCTTTGTTTAAAATAGCACTTAACGTTTGCTGTTCTTACCTGCTTCATTTTGAGCCCTCAGTCCATAGTTTTCTAAGGGCTCAGAAACGACAGGAAATCGGCACTTGGTTCAGCTGTGTTCGGCCTCTTCTTCTCCTCATCTCCTGATTCATTGTGCACAAGGCAGGCCTGCTGTGACAGTGATTACAGTATTAAAAGCTGTTGCCACCACATTTTATTAATGTTCCCCGAGATATTCAGTGATTTCTACACTCCCTCGAAATTGTAAAAATGGGCTCTCTAAACTAACGCACTTCTCGGGGAAAAACTATCAAGTCATTTATTAACCCCGCAGGTCTGGGGAAAATCCTCACCCTGACACTCCCAACCCATAAATTCTTAGTTTGGGGTTGAAATTAGTATTTGTTGCTGAATGATAGGCTTTGTGACATACTTTTCTCATAGGTTAACCTACTACGCGGTGTGTGAATTTCATGAAA
Organism: Acinonyx jubatus; assembly: GCF_027475565.1. Taxonomy (NCBI): domain Eukaryota; kingdom Metazoa; phylum Chordata; class Mammalia; order Carnivora; family Felidae; genus Acinonyx; species Acinonyx jubatus. The sequence continues at coordinate 86,324,050 of NC_069392.1, read as the reverse complement.
ATATTAAATTAATCCATGATATCTGATTAATATACTAGGCCCACAGTGTAATAGTTTTGAGATGATTATTTAAATATTTAGTATGAAATACAAAATACTTAAGTAAACAGGAATTTCCTTTCTGTATTCATTCAATGTGTTGTGAGTTTACATATTTAAAAGTGTCCATTTATCTAGCTAATCTGATATCGATCTATCTAATCTGATATCTATCATCTATCTAATCTGACATCTATCTTTCTATCATCTATCTATCTATATCTATCTATTATGATATCTATCTATCTATCTAATCTGATCATCTCTTATGTATCTACCTAATCTGCCCATCTTCTTGGACCAGAGATCTCTGCTGGATATTAAGACACAACATTGTCTATCAATAACTTGTCATCAGCCTGGTTTAGAATGCCTTTTCAGCATCGATGAGAGTTGTGGCTTTGTTGGTTTCATTTCTTAGTTTCAACAAGTAACTACGGCACTTCAGTGACTCAGTGGGTTAGGCATCAGACTTTGGCTCAGGTCATGATCTCAAGCTTTGTGGGTTTGAACCCCACGTCGGCTCTGTGCTGACAGCTCAGAGCCTGGAGCCGGCTTCAGATTCTGTGTCTCCCTCTCTCTCTGCCTGTCCCCAGCTTGCTCTCTCTCTCTCAAAAATAAATAAACGTCTGAAAAAATTAAAAAAAAAATTTTGACAAGTAACATAAGCTCCATCAGTCTCAGTTTTCCAAACAGAGAAATTTCAAATGTAAAGAAATGTTGAAAGAAGACTATCATGTAAATAGAATTGCCATAAATCAGTCATATTTGTTTTCTCTCTGTTTTGCATGCCTACACACACACACACACACACACACACACACACACACACACTTTGGTGACATATAGACTTATGCAGGATGCAGAGGTCCTTCAGCTTCCCGTCTCAAGACACTGTTACTATGTACAGAATTGCATACACAGAGTTTTCACTATCCCTCTACATTAATTAGACAGCAGTTTTCTTGAAAAAAAGATATTTCCTTCCCCTCCCACCATGTTATCCCTTATTTTGTGTCCTGCTATGGATACTTAGATTTTTAATTATTTAGAATAGCAACCAATAATAGTGCATTTATCAAGATTAAAAAAAATAAAATAAAAAAGTAATTTTAATTCACTTAAGTATTAAGTCCCCATTCAAATTTGCCCGATTGTTGTGAACATATTTATCATGCTCTTTAAAATCCAAATCAGGATCCAATCTGGTTTTAACCTTTGCAAGTCATGGACCCTTTAATCTCTTTCAGTCTCGAAGGGGCCCATGCCTTGTTCAGGACACTGACTTTATCAAGGTTCGTGAACAGTTAGTTTTCCTGTAGACTATTTCGCACCCTGTTGGATTCTCTTGATGTGTAATTCCATTGTTTGTCCCTGAATTGCTTACACACTGGAAGGTAGTCTGGAGGCTTGATTATATATCCATTAAAGTATTGGGGGATTTAGAGATGATTTCACGTATGACCTACTGCATCCCGTCAGAGGCTGTGATCTCAGATCTCTGCCTTGCATGACGCCCAGTTTGACCAATTAGCTAACTTGGTAAAGGACAGTTCCCTACAAGGAGTCTTTGAGAGTATCACATATCTACATTGGTGGTGCCCCTTGTCCTCTGCACTTCAACAGCCCTCTGATGCTTTTAAAAGGTGAATTTTTGTATTTTATTTCTCTTCTTGTTCCCATTCAGACCTTTGGGGCACAACAGGGTCCTCCTCTGTCTCACCCAGATTAGCGGCTTCTTCCTTTTTGATTTGCCTCTTTAAGTTTTGAGCCCTTCTCTGATTTCTGGCGGAGGAGATATCCCACGCTGGTCATTGCTCTTACTCCTTCACCCCCCTCCAGCTTTTAATCAGATATTTCCCTTGGGATTCCTGATTCCTTTTATGGGGAGTGGTAGATACACAGCAGTGTTCTCATTACAAAGAGAATGTTATTGCTTCTAGCCTTTTCTACTGCAGGCCTTTGATTTTTTTTATTATTAAATACCTCTCAAATATGCGCCTGGTCTCCATTTCCACCGTTTTGACCCTCTCTCCTCTGCTTTACGCAGCATTTTATTAGCTCCCACCTTGTTTTCTTTCCTCTTTTCCCACGTAGCCTCAGGGCTGCATTTTCAAGAGGAAATTACCACATCAGTTACTCTTAAAGATGCAAATGTACAGCATAGCCATCAAACCCCGTATCTTCTGTCCCCCATCTAGGTCTCAAGTCTTATGTAGTGTCATTTCCTTCTTCTCTTCGGACTCTGGCATGATGTTCATTCATTACTCTCAAGCACTATAATGTCATTACCAAAGTAAGTTTAAATAACTTGCTCTTTCTGATTCAATGCCCTCCTCTGTCCACACTCCCAACCTTTCCTTTCTGGATACAGGACTCGAAGCAAACAAAAGCACATAAATATATTTGCACAATTTGAGAGATAATTAAAAATGCCTACTGGAGACTCACAGCCTGACTTAGGATGGGGAATGACCTCCCAGAGTCACCCCGATGCTGGACATTATGCTAAAAATGTCCTTGTTTTATTTGATGATTTTATCATAAGGGTAAATATCCTGTAGCTACCTTGTTCATTATACATATTTACAATATTTATATAGCCAAAGTCCTTCTGTGAACTTCCTTTGTCACTGAAAATTTCATTTTTAAGACTATTTTATGTAATTTCTTTGCAGTTTAATTTCACTGTTATATAAAGCTCTGCTTTATAAGTCAAATTATCTATTTTTTGTCAATGGAATTACCATTCTCTGACATTTTTCTTTCTTTTCTTTCTTTCTTTCTTTCTTTCTTTCTTTCTTTCTTTCTCCCTCTGTCTCTTTGTCTCTCTCTCTCTCCCTTCCTCTCTCTCTTTTTCCCTTCCTTCCATACATATTTCAAGGGGGAACATAGTCATGTTTCTGTAAAGCACATTCCTATGACAGAGATTGTTGGTTCATAGAGATTGGAGATCTTCAACATTGTTAGGTGATACAAAATCTCTAAATGATTTAAATTATTTATATTTATGGAAGTTTAAAATTAATATTTCTATTATCTCAAAAACAAATGACGTTGCCTGACATTAATTTATAGAAATCTATGTTCTTAAAATCATGTATTATTATGTGTTTATTATACATTGTATACATTTTCATGATTACTAATGACATTAGTCAACATTTCATATTTTTATTTGCCATCCTTCTTTTTTTTCTTTTTGGTGTGTGAAATGCCTATTCGTGTTTTTATTCCTTTATTAAAATGAGTCATTCATCATTCTCTTACATTTTTATCTATCTATCTATCTACTCATTTATGTTTCATCTATCATCTAACATCGATGTAGACTTTTGGATACTAACATTTCACTGGTTATATTACAAATATTTTCCATCACTTGTGTGAATGTGTGTGTGTCTTCATTTTATCTATCATGATTTGTGCTGAACAAAACTTCCAGTTAATCTCATTTATATATTTTCCTTAGAGTTTATATTTTTGTGTATTATTTTTAAGAAATTTTGCACATTCTGAGGTCTTAAAGACATATTTCTAAAATTTTTTAGAGTTTGGCTTTTTACATTTATGTCCTCAACTTTCCTGGATTTGATTTTTGTGCATGGTATAAAGGAGCAACCCAATTTTTTTACTTATTTTTAACTTATGGTTAAGCCATTGTACCAGCAGCATTTATTAAATAGCCCATTCTTCATCCACTATTTTGTAATTGAGCTTCCATTATATATCAACTATCCACATATTTCTGGGCTCTCTGTTCTATTCAATTGATCTGTTTGACTATCCCTACACATATATGTACTATCTTAATACTCTAAAGTCTTAATTCCTATTGGAATATTAAAGTCTGGGTATTAGATAGAAAAAGACCACTTGAACAGTTATTTTTCAGAGTTTTCATGACTGTTTTAGTCTTTCGTTTTTCTAAATGTTTTAGGATATGTCATAAATTTCTCTGATGACAAAAAATACTACTAAAGTAGATTGAGATTTTATTAACTCTATAGTGTATTTGTGGTAAAATGAAAACTTTACACTATTTTTTCTGCCCATAATTATAATATTTAATTTCTTTTATTAAAGGCTTATAATGATCACCATAAAATTATGTCTGCTTTTTCTTAGATTTATCCCTTAGTACCTCATATATTTTCTTATATTTGTTGATGAACTTAACATTTTCTACTTGTTCAATACTACTGGATAGAAATATAATTAACTTCTATATTGATATTACAACTCAAACTAATAAAATCCTGTTTTGTCTGAAGATCATTTGTGGCTTCTGTCTAGACAAGCATATCATCTCTGAACATTCTCAATAACATTTCTTCTTTTCTGATATTTACTCTCATAATCTTTTATTTTATATATTACTTTTTTAAAAGATTTCTGCTGCAGGGGCACCTGGGTGGCTCAGTTGGTTAGGCGACCGACTTCGGCTCAGGTCATGATCTCGCAGTTTCTGAGTTCAAGCTCTGCATCAGGCTCTGTGCTGACAGCTGAGAGCCTGGAGCCTGCTTCGGATTCTGTGTCTCTCTCTCTCTCTACCCCTCCCCTTCTCACACTCTGTGTCTGTCTCTCAATAATAAATAAACGTTAAAAAAATTTTTTAAGGATTTCTACTGCAATGCTGAATGTCAATTGCTATATTAGACATTGTTGTGTTTCCCCCCTAATTTTATTTTCTTTAAAATTTTTAATGTTTTTTATTTATTTTTGAGAGACAGAGAGAGACAAAGCATGAGCAGGGGAGGGGCAAAGAGAGGGAGACACAGAATCCAAAGCAGGCTCCAGGTTCTGAGCTGTCATCCCAGAGCCCGATGAGGGGCTTGAATCCAGGAACTGTGAGATCATGACCTGAGCCCAAGTTGGATGCTTTAACTGACCAAGCCACTCAGGCGCTCCTCCCCCTAATTTTTTTTAAATTTTTTTTTTAACGTTTATTTATTTTTGAGACAGAGAGAGACAGAGCATGAACGGGGGAGGGTCAGAGAGAGGGAGACACAGAATCTGAAACAGGCTCCAGGCTCTGAGCTGTCAGCACAGAGCCCAACGCGGGGCTTGAACTCGGACCGCGAGATCATGACCTGAGCCGAAGTCGGCCGCTTAACCGACTGAGCCACCCAGGCGCTCCACCCCCCCCCCTCCCAATTTTAAAGTGGGCTATTTTAGCATTTCTTAAACTCCATGTTTCCATCAGGCAATTTTAGATCCCCATTTTCAGTTTAAGGAATTTTCCTATTGTTGCTTTTTTCCTACAAAATAAAATTACTAACATTCTTTGGATTTTGTCTGGATACTTTCTCTGCACCTAGTTAATGTTTGGTATATCTTGGTTGTCAGATTTTTAAACCTTATTGATGTCCATTTGTGTCACTCATTTTTGTTTCTTGATTAGTATTGACCGAATTTTCTCAATTTGTCATATTTTGCAAAAATTAACTTTGTTGATCCTTATCTTTTTTCTGCTTTACAAATTTCTGTTGCTCTTATCTTACTTTCTGTGTTTTAGGGTTTATTACCTTTTTTAATTCAATTCTTAAGCTGGATGTTCTATCTCATTAATTTTCAGTAATTTATTTTCTGCTAATAAGACTTAAGTCTAAAATATTTCCTCTAAGATTTTAGTTACTTAAAAAAAATACATTAATGGGGCACCTGTGTGGCTCAGTTAGTTGAGCATCTGACTTGGGCTCAGGTCATGCATGATCTCACAGTCCGTGAGTTTGAGCCCCACATCGGGCTCTGTGTTGACAGTCCAGAGCCTGGAGCCTGCTTCGGATTCTGTGTCTCCCCCTCTCTCTCTGCCCCTCCCCCGTTCATGCTCTGTCTCTCTCAAAAATAAACAAATATTTAAATTTTTTATTTCATTTTACATTAACTTATTTGGGCATTTTAAAAATTATTTTTTTTCCTTTGACAAATTAAGAAAATTCACAATTAATTTTTCTTTCAGTGAGTTTTTAAGGAATTTTTGCATGCACATTTAATCTAAAGTAGAAATGATGTTTACTTTCAACCGAACAATAAAAGGCTTCAAAATGCTTTAAATCTGCCATCTCCCCTCCTGACTTTTAAATGTTACATTTTAACATTTTACTTCATTAGTGTTTTGTGTTTTTCCGTGCCTTCACAAATGGGGCTTATTTCCTTCAATCACTTGAGGAATATTTCATCTAATCTGTAGTTTAACATTGGTCCCACTTTAAGTTATTCTTGAAATTTCAATTAAGTAAACATGTAATATAACTCCTGATTCTCTCTTCCTTTTCTTGAACATTCTTCTTATCTTTTCTGTTTGTTTCTCTGTGCTGCAAGTCAGATAATTTCACTGATTTGTTGTTTTAGCTTACTGTTAATCTCTTTAACTCTGCCTAACTTATGGATAAAGTCATTTAGGGAACTTCTAGTTTCAATTATTAACTTTTATCTCTAGAACTTTTATTCTTTCTCATATTTTACACTTTGATAATGACAAATCAAATTTGTCATTATATAGTGATTCAGCATAGGTTTAATATTGTTGCGTGCTTTTTATGTTGTCTCCATCAGTAAAGTCTGTTTCTCATGTGGATTCTATGATTTTAGTGGTTTTTTTTTTAATTTATGTTTCCTGAACTTTATCCATGGCATCATTCAGAATATCAGTTAAGGTTTCTTTCCTTTCGAATTCCTGCATTGCAGCCATTTTAGGCTTTCCAAATTTCCCTCCCTTCTTCCCCATCATTCCCTCCTTCCTTCCTTTCTTCCTTTCTTCCTTCCTTCCCTCCGTATTTAATTACACCCTTGTTCAAAAGAGTATGTGAAAAAAATAAAAATAAAAGAGTATGTGATTATTTATTGATATCAGCTTCCTCTTCTACATAGGAGAGCACACCCAATGTTTTTAAAACCTTGGTTTTCCAAAGTTGTACACTACCAGGAACGTAAGTGTTTTATATAAATATGCAATGGCAAAAATCACATTCATGTAGGAGTCTTCTCAGGATAAACTACTCATGCTAGCAAGAAGTGACAATACCTCCTGATGGAAGAAAATGTTGGCGAAGTTAGTTATGGAAATTTCTGTTTTGAATTGAGTTTGTTTCTTGTTTCTTGAAGACAGAGAGGTCTTCCTTAAGTCTTTTAATTCATCCCCAAAACATAACATGTGGATGATAGGCACAAGGAAATGAATATTAAAACGTGGGGGATTTGTAGTTAAAAGATAACAGTTGCTATTAATTGTTATTACGCCTGCCGATAGCAGGCATAGTGACAGCATAATACATTCTTGTTCTTATTCTTCAGGCCACCGAATGTAGATGTTCTAGAGAGATTTAATGTAAGGAAAAATATCACAGGTGTTAAAATGGATTGCAATAGAAGACACTATAAATTCTAAGAAATATTTCAGAAACAAATATTAATCTCAGGTAGGTAAGTAGGTCCTACGGGGACAAAGCATCAGGCTCTGCTCTGAATCTAAGGAGTGTTGGTTTTCTCAGAGACCCAGAACGGAGGTATTTATCAAGAAGGACTTAGCACGGCATTCCTTTCGGTCTTTCAACAGTCTTAAAGTTAAAGCACAGGGAGGTCTTTATTTGTTAATGTCCGCTTAACTAGCGATACATACCTGTCTCAGGCGATGTTACCCTGTGTCACCAGAAGTCTCTTCTGAAATGGATTTTGAAAAACCTTACATCTCTTAGACTCATGTGAGCTCAGAAATAAAAACTCATAAGTGATGCCAACTGCTGGGATTACAGAAACTGAGGGAAGACGCTTATGTGATTCCCAGTTAGCACGTGGGTGAGGCCCCACAATCCCAACATAACTTTTGGATAATTGCTGGTTCACTTTCTAGACTTGCCTAAAAGTCTACTAATGATGGGATGAGTCATCTTTAAATTGCCTCGGATAGTTAAAAAGTCGTTCGACTCTCAGTACAAAGGAGATCATGTATAATGAAAAAACAAGGATAATACATATTGAGTTAGAGGGAGACCGTCATACATAAAGTTTTGGAGGTGACTAGACACCTCATTCTATTACACATAAGGTAGTCATGCTGTTTAGAGTGCTTCAATTGGCAATGACACTTCAATGGAAGCCACAGGAGAAAGACAGTAACAGGTGCAAGGCAGGTGCAGGAGTGACCCTCGAAAAATGGAGAGAAGCATCTGATGTAATCTATACCAAAGGTGGTCCTTCTGCAAACGAGTGGTGAATACTCTTTTTAATTGTTTGAGTGCAGGGGCGCCTGGATGGCTCAGTCGGATGAGCGTCTGACTTCGGCTCAGGTCATGATCTCACAGCTTGTGAGTTTGAGCCCCACATCAGGCTCTGCGCCGACAGCTCAGAGCCTGGAGCCTGCTTCCTATTCTATGTCTGCCTCTCTCTCTGCCCCTAACCCACTCGCATTCTGTCTCTGTCTCTCTCAAAAATAAACAAACATTAAAAAAAATTAATTGTTGAGTGCAAACCTCAATGTCACGATAGAAATCTTGTCATCTGATAAAGATGAACAATACTAACACAACTTTCAAAACAAAATAAAAAATAAGTAAAAAACAAAACAAAACAAAATCAGAGGCTCCTGGGTGGTTCAGTCCATTAAGTATCCAAGTCTTGATTTCGGCTCAGGTCATGATCTCCTTCCTCATTTGTGGGATCGAGCCCTGCATTGGGCTTTGCTGACAGAGTGGGGACTCTGTCTCTCCCTCACCCTATGTCCCTTCCCCCACCTCTATCAGAATAAATAAATAAACATTTTAAAAATTCAACACAAAGTCAATTTAAAATGCAACTCTAATGTCAGAAGCAATATAGAGTAAAAGAAACTTTGACCCAATCGTTAGTGATATCAAAATCAATGACAATCATCTCAGTTGATGGCTTTGTTTTGTGATAAGCTGATTAATAAGAACAGGCTTGAATTAAAAAATGGAAATCCTTGTTCTACAAAATAAAATAAAGCAATTCTATGAGTATGTTAAAAAAAAACATGATTACTCTCTTGGTTTACATTTATCAGAGAGAAAGGGCGGTATATGACTATAAAAGAAACAATTCATAAAAACATATTTAATTTAAAGTTTTAATTGAAAAAGGAAAATAAACTATAGAAGTCTGAATATTTCACTACTGTTCCCTTCATTCTGACAAGCGTAATTATTATCTAAAGCTCCAGATTTATTCTTTTTTTTTTTTTTTGGAAGTATTTCCAAATAATTGTGTGAAGAAAAGCAATCAAAAGAAAAAAAAATCAAAGAAGAAAATAAACAGGAGAGAAACGAGTGGAGAACTTTTATTTTTTCAAAGAATCAAGTGATGTATTTCGACATCCTCTGACTGAAAAATTCAACAGTAAAATACATCAATACATAAGGAAACAAATTGCCAGTGTTTGAATCTACGGAGGCATAGGGCATGAATTCTACAGGCATTCATTGCCAGAGAGCCAGAGGGCAGAGATACATTCCCAAAAGCCATTTTGCTCATCTCACGCTCATTTTCTGGGAAATAAGTTGGGTTCAGAAAATATACATGTACACTAAGGAATAACTCATGTCAAGAAGTAAACAACAGGATAAGAACTGAGAACAGACAGCCAAGCAAGTGACATTGGTTAGAAATACACTTCAGACCTATTTAGTTAGAAATAAAACACAGTTCACCCCAAGTTCACGTGTTTTTCTGATAGCCATCCACCCTCCATCACACGGGCTTAAATAAAACTTTGCAATCAATACACTGAAGAGCTAAGTTATTCTAAGAATTCGGAAACAGATCAAAGGAGAGCTGGGTCAGGAAGTTTTGTTATTTTTGAACAGGTTATTCGCTCATCTATCAGCCCCTACAGAAAACTAAGAGGGGCATTGGGGAGGCCTCTCAGAGGCCCATTAGAGGCAACGTGCTGTGTGTATAATGGTTAGGATTAACCCACATGCATCTTAAAAGACAACCTTAACAAAGATAGAAAAAAAAGTGTGGGGTGGATTTATAAATGAAATCAGAAAGATTTATGATACTTCCTTTAGATAAAGAGAAGACAACCAGAAGATATAATGAAGCAGATATTCTTAAAGAAGGTATAGGGGCGCCTTGGTGGCTCAGTCGGTTGAGCGTCCAACTTCGGCTCAGGTCCTGATCTCGCAGTTCTGGAGTTCAAGCCCCCCGTCGGGCTCTGTGCTGAAAGCTCGGAGCCTGGAGCCTGCTTCGGATTCTGTGTCTCCCTCTCTCTCTGCCCCTTCCCCGCTCATCTCTGTCCTCTCTGTCTCTCAAAAATGAATAAACATTTAAAAAAAATTAAAGAAGGTATAAAAGCAATTACAAAAGGCTTTGCAAAGCATCATTAACTTTTTTTTTTTTTTAACTGAGTTCCTGATTAGTAATTACACCTTTTGTGGACAAAAGGTCAATCACTTATAGAATTAAGTGGATAAATTTAATTTACCACATTTTAACTTTTTATTCTGTCCTTTGTAATTTCCTAGGTTGTGAAACACAGACCTAACTGACTTTGGTACATGGAAAATCGGAAGGTAATAGGAGAGAAATCCTCTTGCCTGCTCCTACTCATTCTGTCTCATAAAGAAATTATAAAGCAATGAATTTAAAATGGCTCAGATGAAAGCTATTTAAACTGTGATATATATAATCAATTCAAGTAAGTTAGTGCTACAGGCTTATTGAGACAAATCCCTTATCAAGATATAATACACTAATAAGAATAAAATGTGCATTTACTGTGGGTAATGCCTGGAAGACAATATAATTTAGTTTATGACGTTACCGTCAGCATTTTTCCCTGTGCCCAGTAGACACACGCCCCTGAAGCGAAGAACCCTTGGCCAGGAGACTGGATCTATCTTTAGTGTGGCTACGACTTCCAAGGACTTCCAATCTGGGGAGAGGCACATCTTTTCTGTAAAACAATAAATATCATTTCCATGTGAAATAGTCTTCTACATTTAATAAGTCTCCTGGAGTTCTTTCCCTTGCAATATGAAACAAAAATGGCTTTGGAGAGGGCTTTCTAGACTGATTCTGAAGTTTTAAAGTTTATTTTTGAGAGACAGAGCGAGAGAGCATGTGCGTGAGTGGGGGAGGGGTAGAAAGAGAGGAAGAGAGAGAATCCCAAGCAGGCTTCGTGGGGTCAGCACAGAACTGGGCCTCGATCTCAGGAACCGTGGAATCGTGACCTGAGCTGAAACCAAGAGTCAGATGCTTGACCGACTGAGCCCCCAGGCGTCCAGCTGAAGAGAAGTTTTGAACAAATCATGATAAGATTGAAAAATAAAATTTTGTAAAACAGTGAGGAAGAAGTTATGTGACGATGTAGTGTTACAAGATTTGGGTATTTATTCTTCTTAGAAGTATACAATAAATTCTTGTTAATGTATTAGAGATTATGCTCCAGACGTGTAAATTGAAAGATGCCTTCTAGCAACGGCTGTAGCATGGATGTGAGCTGTTGTAATCAATTTTTGTGATAAGAACTAGAACCTTCTTCTAGTCCTTCATGGATACCTACACTGACTAAAAGTGAAGCACAAGGAGAGTGGCATTTTGCCATTTACTTCAGTTCAAAATCTTAAGTTTTGTCTCGGTGGTGTGTGATATAGGAATTCAAAATATTGACTGAGTGCCATAATGAAATCAGCATGTTTCAGATCTTGGGACACATCAGTGAGCAAAATGGGCAAAGATTTCTGCCCTCTGAAGTAATATTCCAGCAGAAGACACAGATTCATTAAATTATGCTCAATAAATACCTATCTTATACAGTATGTTGGATATGTAAGAAGGGAACTTGGGTAAGAAGGACTAGGAAACCCAAGGGAGAGGGAGTGAAGGGCCATTGTATTATGTCAGATGACCTCATGCAGAGAGTGACACTTGACCAAAAACTCGAAGGTGAGGATATCTAGGCAAAGTTCTTTCCCACAGAGGGACAAGGCAGTGCAACCCAGAGAAAGGGGAGAATGATCGTTGTTTGAGGAATGGCCACAATGTGGGGAGAGTGTGGTCAAAGAGAGCAGGGGGTCAGGCAAGGGAGGTAAGATCAGAGAGAGCTTTTGGCGGGGGTGGGGGGGGTTGCGGTTAGACTTTGTAGGACTTCATAGGCCTTGGGAAGGATTTGGGTTCTACTCTGAATTAAAAAGGGGGAGTCAGAGAGTTTGGAGTGGAGGAGTGACATGGCTTTATGTCTTGAAAGGATCATTTGGTGGTCTGGTAGGAATAGACTGTGGGGCCAGAAGAGCAGCAGAGAGGAGGAGATTGTGGTAATCCGATTGATGATGATGTCTGTGGTTAGGGGTAGCAGACCATTCGGTTGAGAGGGTTCAGGGTCTACACATACTCTGAATATTGTTCTGCACACTTTTGGGAAGTTCTCCTTTTACTGGTTGAGGCCAGAGTCGGAGAAAAGGGGACCAAGGATGGCTCCAGTGTTTAAGCCGAACAATTTTAAAAATGGAGTTGCCAACAACTGAGTTGTGGAGTTCTGTAGGGACAACTTGAAAGATTATCGATTTAGTTGAAGTCACTTTGAGTTTGAGATGTCTCTGTGAAGACGTCAAGCACAGCGTGGCTGTATGAGTTGAGGAGGGTGCCACATTGAGACAGGGGTGTAATTTTGAGAGACATAAGCATGGAGGTGATATCTAAAGTCGTGAAACTGAATGAACTATGGAATGAATGTTAATTGAGAAGAAAAGTGATGTAAAGACTAAGCTCTAGGCACTACAATATGAAGAAGCCAAGTATAAAAGAAGAAACCTTTAAATAAACTGAGGGAGAGTAGTCCGTGAAGTAGCAATGAAAGCAAGAAAGTGTTGTGTTCTGGAAATCCACTGAAAGACTGTGTATCAAAGAGGAAGTGATCAATTGTGTCCATTTATACTGTTGGGCCAAATAAAATGCAACTGAGAACCGAGCATTGCTTTTAACTACATTAAGGTCATTGATGATCTTGGTGAGAGCAGTTTTGTGGCAGTGTGGGTTGAGAAAATTGGGAAGGGGAACTTGGAAAAAGAGAATAGAAAGAAGTTTTTGACAATATTTGCTGCAAGGGGAGCAGAGAAAGAGTGGAAGCCGGCAAGGAATAAAAAGAAAACATTTTGGGTATATTTCCTTTTATAAAGAAGAAAGTACATTTTGTAGCACATTTTTGTACTAGTGAGAATTATGTAATAGTGAGGCAAAATTTGATGATGTAGAAGGGAGATCTGAGAATTGCTGGAGCAACGTATCTGAGAAAAGGTTCAGATGTAGTAAAGAGAGGAGGAATAATCTTCAGAAAGGAATAGGGATATCTCATCTACTGTTGGAGGCACGTAGGGAATATGTGAAGCCAGATGTCGATAGGTAGTTAGATATGGTGATGACAGGCTATAGAATTTCTCTTTTGATTGCTTTGATTTACTCAGTGAAGGAAAAAGCAACGTTACCAGCTGAGAGCAGACACGGAAGAGAAGATATGGAAGTTCAAGAAGAGACAAGATGATTTGAATAATTGTGAAGAAGGATAAACGAAATTGACACATATCATGTAATTTGCAGGTAGCATGGAAAGACCAAATGGGTCTGTGGTCATTAATTTTAAAGTGAGGTCAGTCGGAGTGATTCTGTTTTTCTCTATCCATTTCAATTTTCACAATACCGGTAGAATTAGAAGATCTTCGCCAAGTGAGTTAAGAGGAAGAAAGGGGCGGATGGCGTATGCAAGGAAAATGTGTAAGAGTTGGGTTAAAATTCCAGTTATAGTGCACACTATAGTGCTCCACCCATGTGGAGACAGATGAAGAATGATGGAAAGATAATAGGATTAACAAGTTAGACATCCTGTTGGGGTAGACGGTTTGCTGGGAGCAACAGACAAGTGGAAGTTGACCGAAAGGACAGGTGGTTGGGAGGCAATGAGGGATGCTTTGAAGGCTATAGATAACAGGAATCTCTAGGATATGGCCCTGGAAGTGAGAGAGAAAGGGTGAAGGTTAGAAGAGAGAAGTGCAAAAATGTGACAGGTCAGACTGAGGGAAAGACCCTTGTATGTGGAGAGTGAAATAACTAGGAATGTAGGCAGACATATTTGGGGGTAAATGACAGCAGGTCCGGTGCTGGAATTACCCAGGATTGAACAGCAGGAGCCCTAGAGTTAAGACATGATAGCAGCAATGCCTGGAATTGGTGAAATACTAACAACAACCACAACAATAATAATGTTATTTGAAAGGAGGAGGGTGAATTTTCTGGAAGCAGCTGTAAGAATCTTGGAAGCCTTTCCCTTACCTCCTGGCCCGGGGACACAGGTCACTGGGAAGAAAAGCAGCCATGGTTAGAAGGCCCGAGAGGGAAGAGCATCACTGTGTAGAGCCAGTTCGTCCTCAGGACAACAGGAGAAGGGACGTTCAGGAAGGATAAGATAGGAGGCTCTGCGGACAGTGCCCTTGACCCCTACAAGGTATGTGTTTTCAGAGGCTGTAGGGAGATGAAGAAAAGAACAGAGCAGAGGTTCAAAGAGGTCTATGGAGATAATTCAAGATTCAGAGAGACCCGGAAGTCTGAGCTGCCCTGATGCCTGCCCTGAACTGGCCTCAGGTCTTACTGAATTCTAGACAGAACGCGGTGCTGAGGCTGTACGGTTGTAGATGGCTGCCAGAAGGCATGTGTTGGGCTCACTCATGACCTCTTTTGGGGAACGAACATTCTCCTTCTAAATAAACGTGTTTCAAATTGATCCCTGCTGATAGACTTGAGACATTTTATGATGTTAGGTTAAACCAGTGTTTGATCTCCCTCTTTATCTTAGATGATGAGGATAAATGTTTCAGGGGTGCTATTTGAAATCCTATTAATGTAAAGGGATCCTGCAAGAAACTCCCAATTTAAAATTTTAAGGAAGAGAAATGGTAAGATACAGAAATCATGCAGATTTTGTATAACTGAAATCTTATGCCTAAGTTTTACATTATAATTCTTTTAGGTCAGGCATAATGATGTTTTAATAAAACATTTTATTAGGTTTTAATTGCTATTTTCAAATTTTCCCAGTTTTTACCCAATTTATTTTGTAAGTTGTTAAAATAAACATTAATTAATTTCACGGAATGTTGAACTTTGCCTAATTCCAGGGATACCAGGAGTTTGTGTCAGTAGCATAAACTTGGAAATCAGAAATACTTTATTTAAAATTTCCTGTTTAAAAATGCATCACGTAATAATTAATTCAACTCATTTGGGATGAAATTTTCTACAGTAATTGAGAATTAACAATCTATTATAAAAGAAGGCTATGAATAATACATGGGGAAGCTTGTCTAATAATTACTTACAAGAATTTGTAGGAGTTAATGTCTTGTGTGCCCAGTCACTGAATGTCTTTGTTAAGCCTGAGTGGGGCAAGAACTTATCCTCCACTATGGATACCCCAAGTTGCATTTTCTAATACAGCTAGAGCAAAGTGATCTATGTTTGAACCGGCAGATATTCTACTTTGGGAATGGAATGTGGAGAAAACGATAGTGCAGAAGAGACAAGGGAGATGGAGGCATGAGCAAAGAGAAGCGAGAAGGGAGGGAGGGAAGAAGAGGAAGAAAGGGGGGCATATTTTAAAACTGCGTTTGGTCAGGGGGAATAGGCACAAGAGATTTCAATGTCAGTATCAAGCAGCAGTTGTCAAAAGGTGGGCTTCTGTGTCCCAGTGGTGCCAGGACTGAGGTCTGGCCATCTTACAGGCCTTGCCAGGCTTCAGGATTTCAGTGACTGTATTTTCCTACCCAGAGCAACCTCTCCTTTATCTGTTGGTGCTTCCTTCTTTGGCCTTATGGGTGGTTATCGATTTCCTGTCAACTGCTATTAACAAAGTGGTAGAAACAATGGCTTAAAACAATGGGAACTTAGTCATCCACAGCTCTGTGGAAAGTCAGCAAAATTTATTCCTTCTAGAGGGTTCGGAGAGAAGAGAGTTACGTGCCTTTCTTTTAGCTTCTAGAGTGACCAGCGCCCTTGGCGCTCCTGGGTGTGCAGACGCATCACGCCAATCCCTACCTCTGTCACCACAGTCTTCCCCCCTCTAAGTGTCTGTTGTTCTGTGGCTTCTGCTCTTCTAAAGATGAGTCATTTTGGATTAAGAAGTGTGACTTCATCTTAACTAATTACATTCAATTTATTAATTGCATCTGCAATGGCCTGATTTCCAAATAAGGTCACATTCTGAGATCCTGGGAAGGACACGAATTCTGAGGTGACCCTACCTACCTATCTCAGTATAGGTAAGAACAGCTTTCCTTCCTTCTTGTTAGCCTTGAGATAGAATGATTAATCTCTCTTCCAACTTTTAAAGTACTCCCTTAATTAAACTTTCTTCTTTTGCCCTCTGTTCTCTTTCCTATCGGAATCCTAACAGATACCAAGACCCAGAATTAAGGGCTTGAAAAGTGCAAGGTCTTAGAGTGGAGATTCTTTACTGAAGGGCGGAGGTACCATATTTAATGAGAACTAGACGGCTTAGAAAAGGAAAATGTAACCCTCAAAATCTTAAATCCCTAGCTCATGTAATAGACCAACCCAAGGGCTTTACTATAACCATTGAAATAATTTCTTATCTCTTCCAGCACTGTGGCAGAAGTAGTTAAAAAACAAACTTACATATTGATTTTGCAGGTGGCCAAGATACAACATCAATGCACCTTCTTGCAAGGTCCCTTATAAAAATTTAGTACATTGCTGATGAACAAGTCAGAACCCTGAGATTGAAAATGATGAAATATAGGAAGATGAGGGGGCTCAGAGAAATTAAACTCCGCACAGTACTAGGCCCTGATGCCAACCCATGCCTCAGTGACCTTTCAAAAGATTTATCTCGATGAGAGTAGAATAACCATAGAAGGTATTAGATTTATTAGTGTGAGTATACGTACTAGAGATTCTAGATTCTATGTGCAAATTAAGTCATTGGGAAAGTTCTAGTTTTTCCATGACACCCACAATTGTTGTTACAGTGAAAAGAAACCAAAAACGCTGGAGCGCTGGAACACTGGCGTGGATTTAGTAAGTGCGATCAAAAGTTCACCTCCTCATGAAGGCCATCCGTTTTCCACGCCTTCTACGAATAAGTAGTTGTAGAACTGTGTTCCCAGGAAAGCACTGCTGTGGCTGATCTCTGCAAGCTGGGAATGCTTTACACACTCTGCACTAAGATTAGCTCTTTGAATTCACTGGGAATGGGCAGGGCCCACGTGAGACCACCGCAGATGAGGCACGTGAGTTTTCATAGTAAGCAATACTGTTGAAGGGTCATCAGAGTGGTATGACTTACGGAGGTTTGAGGTGATGGTTAATTGGTGACTGGTTCCCGGGGATAATAATATTGGGTAGCCCAGTAGAGTTCTATTACCCTCCTATAATCAGCCCAAACTCTTGGTCTGTGAAATAGATCAGATCTACCAAAATAGAGGACCACCTCTTCTAATTATTTCAAAATTCTGAGTTAATGAAAACACTCTGAGATCCTTGAAGGAATGGTAGCCCTTAGTAACCCTGTGGATGATGATGGTGGAGAAGGCTGCACATGTGTGTGTAGGGGGGTACATGGAAACCCTCCACTTTCTGCCCAACTTCGCTGTGACCCATAACTACTCTAAAAATAGAGTCTAAAACCAAACCAACCAACTACCTGGTGCAGCATTACAGTTACTTCTTATGGTGCCACAGTTTCCACTTGGGTCCCATTGTGGTCCTACTGCCACCAGGTGCTTCCACCTGGCCAAGTGCTGCCCCTGACACCAAGATCGCACACCGGGCCTCTCCCAGAAGAGTAATAAATGTATTATTATTAAAGTCTTACAGAATTTAGTTCAACACTTCATTTTCAGTCGTCAACCTCCTTCTCTCTGAGACTCCAACATGCATCTTCAGGAAGACGGAGGTTCTACTCACCTGAATACTTAGGCCCATGAATGTCAGAACTTCAATGTGTCTATTGCCACTGCTTCTGGAAACTTCTGATTTTGTGTGAAGATTTGTTCCTCACCTACTGACTCCAGTGGCAGATTGCACACCTGACTGCAGATTTGGTATGTTTCTGAACCACTCTGTACTTCCCCTGATCATAAAGATAAACCCAGGCAAAGGCCCATGAGTCCTTCTGGACGAATAGACTACTGTGAGGCTTTTGCAAAGATTTTGGTTCTTTCACACGGAACCTGAAGCTGAAAGGATGTGCAGCACCATGGTCTCTTGCCATCATACCAATTCTGAGAAACACCAACACCACCCCAGGAACTCTGAGTGATGTGAACCCACAGGTTAACTTTGTCAACACCACAAACTCATTTCTCCTAGCTGGTCATCAACGACAGTTTCTCAGATCATTTCTGTTCTCATCTATTTCATAAATGCAGGTTTCTCTTAATTGTTATTTTGCTGGAACAAATTATCACTTTAACTCTACACATGATGGCTCAGAGCAAACTAATGTGATATCAATGTGTTCTGCATATAGCAGCTACTTTTGTTAACACTTATGATTCAAGAATTTTTGACAAGCTAACAACCTAGAAATCAGTGTGATATTTTGAGCAAAATGCAAAGTTTAGCAAAGTTTTCAATTTAACCAAGTGGTTCTTAAAGAAAAAAAAAGCTACATTAAAACTTATGAGCCGTTCCTGTATGTCTCATTCATAAATTTGATGCATTTATCTTAGAAATATTTTTTGTAATATAGCTAACACAGCTATAATTTATCGTCTGTAGAGTTTCAGTTTAAGAAACGGAGTTTCCGACTGTCCTTACAAAGACTATTTGCTAATCAAAACTTACTGCTGAAAAAGAAGTCATACTTTATTTCTCCCTTGAGATCCAATTTATCTGTTTACAGAGTCCTTTGAAGAAACTTATTTTGTTTAGCATTTGATTGACTTGAGCCTTGTGAATTTTGAGTATCAACTGTTTTTTATTATTGTTAAAATTATGACTTTATTATTGAAGAAAATGTACATGTTTCTTTGTTTTTCTAAGGTTGTGCTTTCCTCAATACCTTCTCGGAAAAATCCTGACATCTTGCCCAATTTAAAGTTTATTTATATATAATTAGTAAAATATAACTTTGTACTTCCAAAGTCTAAAAGTCTTACATTTAAGACTTCAAAAGGTTCTTGAAATTCAAATGCAACTTTCCCAAAATATGTTGTATGAGTGAGGTAGAAACTGAAAAACAATAGTAGAGAGCCTGCTTGGGATTCTCTCTCTCTGTTTCTCTCTGTCCCTCCCCTGCTCACTCTCTCTCTCTCTCTCTCTCTCTGTATCTCAAAATAAATAAATAAACTTAATTGTATTAAAAATTTTTAAGTTTGTTTATTTATTTTGATAGAGAGAAAGAGCAAGCAAGCAAAGGAGGGGCAGGGAGGGAGAGAGAGAGAGAGAGAGAGAGAGAGAGAGAGAGAGAGAGAAAGAGTCCTAAGCAGGCTCTGTGCTGTCAGCACAGAATCTGATGCAGGGCTTGAACTCACAAAGAGTGAGATCGTGACCTGAGCTGAAACAAGATTCTGGCACTTAGCTGTCTGAGCCACCCAGGTGTCCAGAATGAATACAAAAACTTAAGAAAAAAATCTAAAGTTATACTGTCCACAATGGTAGCCACTAACTATATGTGACTACTTAAATTTAAATTGTAAGTAATTAAAACAAAATGAAATAGTTTACTTCACTGGTTTCAAATGCCCAGTAACTATAAGTGACTAGTGGCTTCCTGATATGCAATCACAGAACACTGCATCATCTCTGAAAGTTCTACAGGACAACAATGATCTAAAATATATTTCATTTGGGGGCACCTGGGTGGCTGAATTGGGTAAGCGTCCTACTTCAGCTCAGGTCATGATCTCGCGGTTTGTTGAGTTCAAGCTCTGGGTCGGGCTCTGTGTTGACAGCTCAGAGCCTGGAGACAGCTTGGGATTCTGTGTCTCCCGCTCTCTGCCCCTCCTATGCTCATGCTGTGTCTCTCTCTCTCTCTCTCAATAATAAACGTTAAAAAAATTTAAAAAGTGAAGTATATTTAATTTGCATTTTTCCAACAATAGCTCTCAGCAGGCATTTAGGTCATGCTTTCTTAAGTCATACTACGTAATGTCATAATGTCATTACTTTTTTAAGGACAATTTATGTGAAATCTCAAAAGAAAAAGTCATTAGAACTTTCTGAAATCACTCAGTATATATTTTCAAAAGAAGTAGATAAAAGCTGTGTTTTAAAATTGAAGGCTATGTTTATTCCAGGGAATAGCAGTGCAATGTGCAAATTTATCAGGTTTGCCCTCTTTACAGTGTGCGTATGAATCTCTATAATGCCTTCAGCCTGAGGTTTGAATAAGTAAAGTGCCTCTGGATGGCGCAGTAGCCTCTCAGAACCTCCTCCGGCCAATAGGGCTTCTGTGGTTTCATGAAATGTGAATGATGTAATCGTTTTCATTCGTAGTTTTGATTAATTCTTACCCAGACTGTATACGTAAACTTAAGATGTATGGGAAAATCCCTATATAATGACAGCTACTAGATTTAAATAACACCAAGAGACGAAAAAGAAAGCCACTCCATTGTTTGGAAAAGACGGACTGGAAGAGGAATAAATGGTACTTCCATGCTTTAGTATACAGTGGGAACTGAAGATGAGTTTACTAGGGTCAACAGAAATCCAGTGCAATTCAGCGTAGATGATTGGAGGAACGCTCATATGAGAAGATGAGGGAGAAGCATATTCCAAGCAGAGGGAGGAGCCAGTGCAAAGACTTTAAGGCAGAAATGAGTTCAGTGTGATGAAGAGACAGGAGCATGTGCCAATGACTGGAGCACCATGAGCTGGGGAAGAACGGCATGATCAGTGGGGAGGAAGTACATCTAGAAACAGTTCCTAGGGGTCGACAGATTATAACAACAAAATTAAAATGTTGTAATTTATGAGTCAGCCAATGAATATGGGGCTTTCTCATCTCTAACTAGGTGCCTTCTATCATCTACATCTCTATTGTATATCACATCATGTCTACGTCAATGTTAATATTGAGTCTATATCATGTCTATATCTTTTATCTACCTATATCCTTGAACTCTGCCTAAGATTCCAGATATTGAGCATCTAACTGCCTAATTGGCAATAGCAGATGAATTTCCAGTAGACATCTCAAGTCTTTAAAGAACAACCAGATTTTCTCGTCTTTCTCCTGCCTGATAATCTCCTGTTCAACAGACCTCACTTAATATACTTGTATTTAACTCCGGGTGTCATTCATGATTTCTCTCAAACACTTGCATTTAATTCATTAGCGAGTCATGCCAAATCTCTGATGGAGATATATTTGAAATTTATCAGTTTCTGCTATTTCTTCTAATAATACCTTAGTCCAAGCCACTCTGATTCTTGCTAGTAAAATTGTACTTGTGCCCATGCCCCCATCCAGCCCAAGCCCCTCCAGCCTTGTGGCATCCTGGAACAGACTTCTAACTGAATCCCTGCGTCCACCACAGCAGCCTCCATAATTCAACTTCACTCCCCCCCCCCTTCTCTTGCTCACGTGGTGTTTGGGCCAAGGAGTTTGGCAAATCACTGAAATAGGTTATAACTTTGCAGCTACGTATCCAAGATGGTGGCCAAATTCCCAAATGTGGTACGAAACTCAACCCTACTGCACTAGAGGGAAGTGTCGGGAAAGAGAGGAAAGAGTCATATCTGCAACCACAGTGAGCTATGGGATTCCGGATGTGCACTGTCACTAAGAGAGAGGGCTGAGAGAAAGCCACACTGGGCAGGATATCTGCTTGTTCATCCCTCCATTTGTGGAGATAGAGAATGGCTAGAGAGGGCCTTCCAAAGAAAGCATCTAAGGCCCTCATTTAGTTTGGTGGCTTATCAGCAGGCATTGCACATCCGAAAAACCTGTGAAACTCATCATTCATACAGGGCGTTACTAGAAATTGTGACCTAGTGCACTTGTGTGCACTAGGGTACAAATGTTTGGGATTTTAAAACGCTGCACTCCTGGTAATTATGATGTTCGCATTGTTGGGAATTACTAAGAAATGATCTTCTTTCTAATTATATCATCAGGCAGAAGTGTCTCACATTCCAATTTACTTGCGTTATTACCTGTGTGATCTTGGATAGTAGACACGCTCCTTTCCATAACCTAATTATAATTAACTGAAAATGAGCTGTCAAATATTTTTATCAGCGGCATTTTCAGTTCTTATCCTAAAGAGATAAAGTCAAAGTCCAACATCTGAGGTCACTTAAGCTTTCAGCATCAGACTGAGAATCCCAAATACAGAGTGGCTACAGATCCAGTCACAGTGTTACTGCCCAAAACACCATTCAATTAACGGGCAGTAGTGAACTAACATAATGTGTTTAGCCATTCATTTTTATCTGATCACACTCTTCACTGAATTCAGATATTGGCATTCGAGAATACCAAAGACCCCCTCAACACAGCACATGATAAACATAAGTAAAAAAGCTAAATATTTGGTGTGAGGGATGTACATCATATGGAGGAATCCTCTAAGGTAGCCCCAATGATGCCTGCCCTCTGAGGCTCATAACCCTGAGTAATCCCTTCCGGTTGAATACAGGTTTTGTTATTGGCTTCTTACTAACAGCTTGTGGCCAAAGTGATGGCAGGTGACTGCTGAGAATAGGTTACACACAGACAGAGTTTTCTGAGGTCACGTGATAAGAAAATGGTGGCTTCCACATTGGAATGTTCCCTCTCCTTTTTCATGCTTTGGTATTGCTAGTCCCGGAACCCCATGTGTGAGAGACTAGGTCTGCCAACAACAAGGGAAGGACCTTAGAAGTGCATTCCCTTCCCACCACTCAAGACTTCACATAACACCTCAGCCCCACTCAATAGCATGTCTGCAGTCTCATGAGGGACCTTCCTCCAGAGGACCCCAGCTAAGCTGCACTCAGATTCCTAACTACGTGAAGCATTTTGAGTATTTGAGCTACTGAGTATTTGCTGCTTTAAACCTGTTTAGCGTTGGGGTCACTTTTTATATAGTACTAGACAACTAATATCCATCCTATCAAATTAGCATTGCATATTATATACTGCATCCTGGAAATAATCTTCTGTGTTTTTCAAACTTTGTCAATAGTTTTTAAGTATTATGCACCGACGAAGAGCAAATTCTGATTCAGTGAAATAAACAGTGCTGACATTTACACAGATCAAACAAGATGGTGCACACATGCACTTCTTTTTTAAAGCTGTTCCTGGGAGAGTTTTCTGCAAAAGTGTTGTGTGTGCAATTCAAATTAGAGATACATCCAAACTTTCTCATACAAATAATGATTTTTTTTCAATTTTGTTTCTTTTTCCAACCAACGTCTTTCTATTACATGTATATACCTACTTACATACTCATTCATTTCTTTATCTATGCATCCATACCCTGTGAGGAAAACTGAAGTTCTTCATCCCTTGTCTCTGTAGCCACATCGACAGTCCTGAGTCAAATTCTGAGAACCAAACAGGAGGACTGTTCACACAGTCACTGGTTATGATGTTTTTCCATGTACTTGAAGCACCCGCTCAAGATGTACCGGGCTATCAGCACTGTTTAAACATGAAAAGTCGTGATGCTCACCTGATGTCTGGTTTGAGGTCTTTACAGTGTCTGGTCATATAGCTACATGAATAGCCCCACTTGAGAGTTATAGATCTCAAGATTTGAATGAGCCACCCAGGGTGGAGAAAACTTGCCTGTGTTGTTTGCTGTTTGTGGCTGGAAAGAAAAGCAAGTCGTGTGGCCCTTACAGAGAGGAGGCTTTAGAAGCCTGTGAATGACAGTTCCGCCATCTCCTATGTACATATTTTCTCTACTTACCCTGCATTAAGTCCTTTTCTGTATTAACCTTATCCATGAGGTTAATCACCAAATCACTGGGTGATCATGCGCCCCTTGAAATACACCCAATGCCCTATGACAAAATTTTCTGTGGCTGATGAGACTTCTTAAGCTTGGAATTGGCAATGTAAGTTACAAGGAATTTTTTTTTTATCTTTAGTAGAATCACAGTTGCTTTGCTTCCAGGACGGTTCAGATCAAGCTTAAGAGGCATTCACATATGTGTTAGGATTGTTATAATTTTTTTAAGTGACAATGTTAGTGAGAATATAGAGAAATTGACATCCTTGCACACTGCTAAGGGAAATGTAAAATGGTGCAGTCACTGTGGGTAGCAACATGGCAATTATTCAAAAAAATTAAACATAGAATGACCATATAATCCAGCAATCTTACTTCGAACTATATAACCAAAAGAATTGAAGTCAGGACGTCAAGCAGATGTTTGTATGCCAGGTTTATGGAAACATTATTCACAATAGTCAGGTTGGAAGCAACCCAAGTGTGCATTGACAGAAGAATGGATAAACAAAATGTGACTCGTCCATACAACGGAATAGTATTCAGCCATCAAGGGGAAGGAAATTCCAACACATGCTATAGTATGGAAGATCTTGAGGGCATTATGCAGGTGCAATAAGCCAGTCACAAAAAGACAAATGTTGTATGATTCCACTTACTTTGGGTTCTTAGAGTAGTCAAATTTATAGAGATAGATTGTAGAATTGTGGTTGAGAGAGGATAGGGGAGAAGGAAATGGGGAGCTATGATTTAATGGATACAGGTTTCCTTGGGGAAGATGAAAAAGGTCTGAAGATGGATGGTCGTGACGTTTGCACGACAATGTGAATGTACGTATTGCCACTGAATTGTACACTTAAAAATGGTTAAAATGATGCATTGAATCTTATGCATATTTTATAACAATAAGATGTTTTTTAAAAGGTAATTTTCACTTTATCTCTAAAATATCTGTCTACAATCACAATAAGATCCTTACATATTCTATCAAATATGTATTTTTCAAATATGTAATTTATAAACTTCAAAGTACTGTGCTAATAGGTCAAAGAATACTGCGATTCATTGTTTAGGTTGTCACCTTCAGGAACTCTTTGATTTTTTAATTGACTGCACTGCATTCATAATTGATATTCCAGAGACGCACATTCTAGTTGCTACAGGCACCAAATTGGAGGAGAAGGAGGAGTAGCTCCCGGCCGTCTGGATGCCTAATGTAATCAGGAGCCAACATCAGTATGCAGAGTTGTATGATTGAAAAAATGCTAACTTACTGCATTTCTGAGAGAGGCACAAATGTGGAAAATAGGTATTCATGGGTTGAAACTTCTATAATGCTATCAAAAAGATAAATGTCAAGTCCTTCCCTAATTATTCAGGCTAGTATACAACCTGAAGACAAAACATGAAGATCAGGATAATAAGTTCTCAAAATTTCTGAGTCTCGGGAACAAGATCTGAATGAATATGTAAGGATTAAAGTTTTGAAGACTTGACAAAAACCACTCGACCTTCGCTTACCTTGAATACATGGGATCAGGCATCATGAAGAGTGTAATGGCAATGACTGATTGGATTATCTTACTTCTTTTTAATATTTTTTCTGCTGTTCAATTTTTTACTTAAACAGCAGAATACCTGGATATACTTAGCCATCTGTGGCATTCACTGCTTTCTTTCATCCACAACCAAATGCTTTTAAAGTTATTTTAACGTGTCTCCAGAAATGTTCTTCAATGAATCCTTCTCTCTCTTTTATAAATGCGCTTAGTTGAGGCCATTACAATGCCTTTTCTGGAATATCGAGAGGACATTTTTATTTTGAATTCCTGATAAATCTCCTCAAACTTCCTCATTGCCACTAAAGTTGTGATTTTAAGAAGAGAGGTCTTTAACCAGTCTTAGTGAAAACCTTCAACAACTCTCCATCATCACCACCAGGCAAAATCAAACACTTTGACTTGTTGAAAATATGACCATTTTATGGTCTCACTTATTGAGGCTTTATTAATTTTACCCCAGATTCTGGCCATATTGAGCTACTTGAACTTCTGTGAGCTTATCATGCTTTTTATGTCTTTATGATTTTTTTTTATTTTAAAAAAATTTTTTTAACGTTTATTTATTTTTGAGACAGAGAGAGACAGAGCATGAATGGGGGAGGGTCAGAGAGAGGGAGACACAGAATCTGAAACAGGCTCCAGGCTCTGAGCTGTCAGCACAGAGCCCGATGCGGGGCTCGAACTCACGGAGCGCAAAATCATGACCTGAGCCAAAGTCGGCCACTTAACCAACTGAGCCACCCAGGTGCCCCAATGTCTTTATGATTTTGACTTGCTGTTTCTACATCCTTTATTCCTTGTCTGCTTGGGTACTTTCTCTTCGAGTATTTTCTGCCCTATTATTACTGTGAAGTCTTCTCTGACTCCTATCCTACTCTTTTCCCACTTCACACAAGCTGAGGGGATTTCTCTTAATGGTCACCAGAATATAGTTTAAGTATGGGGATGCGACTTGCCTTCATCGTTAGCCTATGATCCTCTGTAGTGAGCCTTTGTGTTCCAACGTCTAGCATAATATCCAAATTTTGGGAAGTAGTAAGTATTTTAATGCACTACTGAATGCCTAATTTGGTTATAGAGTTGACTCATTCATGATGGAATAGATTATCAGGATCACTCCATAGTACATAACTCATCACTACTTAGTAGACTCAACCCATAGGGATGTTTCGAGAAATCCCAAAAATGCCAGCTTAAGAAAGTGCAATCATTGCCATTTCAGCTGATCGCTACTCTTCCTGGCTTCCTAAAATCAAGTTTAATTCATTTATTAATGTTGTTTCATTCATTCAGCAAATATTTACTCATTCATCACTATGTTTAAAGCACATTTGATAACACTAAGATAACATAGATGGCAAACCTTTCAACAACACAGAGGTAATCCGTGCCCTCTATCAAGTTACATTCCAGTAGGAAGACACAAATGCTCAAATAAATATATAATACGAATACCTAATATGAAGTGTTATGAACCACAGAAGCTGAATAACAGAGTTTTTAGGAGTGAAGAAAGAGGTATATTTCAGTACTGTCAATAGGTGACATTTGAGAAAAGACTTGAATGAAGCAAGAGAGGAAGTTGTGAGAATCCACGGAAAGAGCATCCCTAGCAAGGATAGAAAGGGCAAGTACAGAGACCCCGATGTGGTGACTTAAGGTGGGTTCCCTAGAAGTAGAACCTGAGATGAGGATTCTCATTCCCCTGAGACAGAAGGAAGTGAGGAAAGCAAGATAAAACAGGGGAAGAAGCTATGGAGAAATGTGTTGATAGTCAGAAATTAGCTGCAGTCCAAATCCATGAGGAAGCTTGATAGCAAAGTGCACCCCCAAATTAGTCCCATCTTGAAGCAAGGAGGCTAGTCTTCCATATTCCTGTGCCAGTCATTAACTAAGAATCTGCTTCCAGATGGCAGACCATTAGCTTGTAGGTGTGGCATTCCCAGTTTGGCTGGAAAGGGGAGCGGAAGTAGTGAGCCATCACCCAATGGATCACCGTTGGGGCATGGGTGTACCATTCTCACAGGTGGTCATGAATGTGAATTCTTCGAGTGAAAGCCAAAAGATGACTTAGCTAGAGTAGTGGTTTTCAAAATCAGGATCATTTGGGAAGCTATTTTTCAATTTTTTATGACTTTTAGTTTTATTGAGACATAATTGACAATTTAAAATTGGGTATGTCTATGGTGTACAAAGTATTGTTTTCATATTTGTATCCATTGTGAAATGATTACCACAGTGAAGCTTATTCACATATCCATCACACCTATAGTTACTGTTTTTTGAGACGAGAACATTTACATCTACTCTTGGCAAATTTCAAATATATAATACAGTATTGTAATTAATTACAGTCAGGTACTTGAAGAGGGGGGCCAAGATGGTGGAGCAGCATGGAAGTTTTCTGCTTCTCTCATCCCTGAAATGCTGCTGGATCGACACCAAACCATCTTGCACACCTAGAAAATTGATCTGAGGATTAACGCAACAATGTGCACAACCTGAACCACGGAACTCAGCAGGTACAGGGCGCAGAGAAGTGAACTGGGGGAGAGAGAAGCTGCGGAGGATAGGGAGCTGCTTTTGCTTGCAGAGACAGGATGGAGACGGGGAGAGTACAGAGAAAGCACTCCCCCTGAAAGCAGCTGGAGAGAAAGGAAAAGAGTTGAAACACTCATAAGGGACTTAACAAGAAAGGGAGAAAGGAGAAAAGAGAGGGTTTAAATACCATCAGGACTCTATAAACAGGGGAGCACAGAGTCTGAAACTCCACAGCTCGGTAACTGGCAGAACTCTGGTGGGATGGGCGATTCCCCAGGAGCAGACAGCAAGGCGCAAGGAGTCCTTGGGCCACACGGGGAGAGGTGGTCCCTCTGCTGGCAGGACATTTGGTAGAGGCTGTGTGGCCTCCCCATAGGCAAAGGTCCCAGTGAACCCCAGAGAACAGCCATGTTTGCTTGTGTTGGAACAAGGACGTTAAAGGGTGGTGAAGCCTGACACCACATGTGTGTTGTGATTTATCATAATCCCTGAAACACTGCTTCTACACAATCCTGTGAGCTTTTTCAGGGACGGGTTGGCACCTGGCCAGAGTTTCTGGGCATCTGCAGCAGCACGGGACTGTGAACGTTCCAGGAGGCAGGCCAGCACACAACTATTGTGTGGTGAGACCCTCCCCAGAGGTTCTGAGCAGATTGAAGCCACAGGGCTCTCAGAAGTGAGGGGTTAGGAAACTCATCCCTGTCTGAGATAAAACTGGGGAGGGAGGGGCCTCCTGGCAGCTGACGACTTGGTCGCGGACAGTGTAGAAGTGGGGAGTGGATGGAAGCCACAGACAAAGGACGGGCGCTTGATTGCTGGCCAGAGAGAGCACAGAGTTCTGATACTAGAGACTGGGTAGCTGGGTGATGCCATGTTCACCTCTCCTGTGCACGTGCATACATGCGTACACATGCCAGAACAATCCACTGGAGTAAGCGAGGCAGCACTTTCTAGTGGAGAATGGACCCATTACACCAAGCCCCATCCAACTGCACCAACTGTGTTCTAGGAGAACACCACAAGTCTCTCTTTTAGTTTACAGGCTATAAAGTGATACATAGGTTGACTTCTAGGGGAAATGGGATGTAATTTCAATCATATTTCATTATGTTCTCTTGTCCATCTATTCATTTTTTTTCCTTTTTCTTTTCTTTTCGTATTTTTGAATACAGAAATAGAAGAAATTTATTTTTATTTTCAATTTAAAAAATTTTAATGTTTATTCACTTTTGAGAGAGGGAGAGAGAGAGAGAGCATGAGTGAGGGGTCAGGGAGAGACACACACAGAATCGGAAGCAGGCTCCAGGCTCTAAGCTGCAAGCATAGAGCCCAAAGTGGGGCCCAAACTCACTAACTGCAAGATCATGACCTGAGCCAAAGTTGGCCACTCAACCGACTAAGCCGCCCAGGTGCTTCTATTTTCCATTTTGCAAAAAATATTTTTCTTTAATTTTTTCTACTATATTTTTTATTGTTTTTGTAAATTTCTTTATTCTATTTTGCTTTTATCATTTCATTTTATTCTATTTTATTGTACGGATTTTTTTTAATTTTCAAATGTTTTCCTGCTTTTTATTTCCTTTTTTTCTTTTCTTTTCTTTCCCTTTTTAAAAAATTCTACCAAGCTTCTTTCAATAACCAGTCCAAAACGCACCTAGGGTCTAGTATCCTTTATTTGATTTTTTTTGTGTGTTGTTTTAATTTTTGGATTTTTTAAATTTTATTAATTCTTTTTCTTCTTCCAAAATGATGAAATAAAAGAATTCACCCCAAAAGAAAGAACAGGAAGAAACGACAGCCAGGGACTTAATCAACACAGTTACAAGCAAGGTGTCTGAACCAGAATTTAGAATCACAGTAATAAGAATACTAGCTGGGGTTGAAAAAAAGCATACTTTCCCTTTCTGCAGAGATAAAAGCAGTAAAATCTAGTCAGGAGGAAATTAAAAATGCTATAATTGAGATACAATCTTGAATGATGCCACTGTGGCAAAGAAGGATGAATCAGAGCAGTGAATCGGCAATACAGAGAACAAACTTATGGAGAATAAGGAAGCAGAAAAAAAAGGGAAACTAAGGCAAAAGAGCATGAAATAAAAATAGAGAACTCAGTGACTCATTAAAGAAGAATTACATCTGAATCTTAGGGGTCCCAGAAGAGGAAGAGAGAGAAAAAGGGGTAGACGGTTTATGTGAGCAAATCATACCAGAAAACCTTCCTAACCTGGGCAAAGACACAGACATGAAAATCTAGGAAGCACAGAGAACTCTCACTAGATTCAATAAAAACCGACCATCAACAAGGCATATCATGGCCAAATTCACAAAGTACACAGACAAGGAAAGAATCATGACTACAGTAAGGGCAAAAAGGCCTTAACCCTCCAGGGAAGAGAGATCAGATTCGCAGCAGACCTAGCCACAGAAACTTCACAGGCAGGAAAGGAGTGGCAGGATATGTTCAATGTGCTGAATTGGAAAAAATGTGTAGCTAAGGATTCTTTATCCAGAAAGGCTGTCGTTCACTTAACCAACTCAGCCACCCAGGTGCCCCTTCCAAGGCTGCCATTCAAAGTAGAAGGAGAGATAGTTTCCCAGACAAACAGGGACTAAAAGAGTTTGTGACCACTAGACTAGCCCTGCAAGAAATTTTAAGGGGGACTCTCTGAGGGGAGAAAAGGTGAAACAAAACAAAAAAGGCCAAAAGCAACGAAGACTAGAAAGGACTAGAGACCACTAGAAACTCCAGTTCTACAGGCAACGCAATGACAATAAATTCATATCTTTCAGTACTCACTCTAAATGTCAATGAATTAAATGCTCCAATAAAAAGACATAGGGTAACAGAATGGATAAGAAAACCAGATCCATCTATATGCTGTTTACGAGAGACCATTCTATACCTAAAGATACCTTCAGATTGAAATTAAGGGGATGGAGAACCATTTATCATACTAATGGTCACCAAAAGAAAGCCCGAGTAGCCATACTTATATCATACAATCTAGATTTTTAAAATTAATACTGTAACAAGAGATGAATAAGGACATTATATCATAATTAAGAGGTGTGTCCCCCAAGACCTAACAATTGTAAACATTTATGCCCCCAAAATGAGAGCACCCAAATATATCGATCAATTAATCCAAACATAAAGAGACTCATCGACAATAGTACCATAATAGTTGGGGTCTTCAACACCCCACATACAGCAATGGACAGATCACCTAAGCAAAAAATCAACAAGGAAATGATGGCTTTGAATGACACACTGGACCAGATGGACTTAACAGATACATTCAGAATATTTCATCCTATAGCAGCACAGTACACATTCTTCTTGAGTGCACATGGAACATTCTCCAGAATAGATCCCATCCTGGGATACAGATCAGTCCTCAACAAGTACAAAAATATCGAGGTCATACCAGGCATGTTGTCAGACCACAACACTATGAAACTCTAAATCAACCAAAAAAAAATTGGAAAGACAACAAATACTTGGAGACTAAAGAACATCCTACTATAAATGAATGGACAAACCAAAAGTTAAAGAGGAAATTAAAAAGTACATGGAAGCCAATGAAAATGATAACACCATGGCCGAAAACCTCTGGGATGCAGTAAAGGTGGTCATAAGAGGGAAGTATATAGCAGCCCAGGCCGTCCTAAAGAAGGTAAAAAGGTCTCAGATGCACAACCTAATCTTACACCTTAGATACCTGGAAAAAGAACAGCAAACAAAACCCCCAAACAGCAGAAGATGGGAAACAATAAAGATTAGAGCAGAAATCAATCCTATGGAAATAAAAAAAAAAAACCCAATAGAACAGATCAATGAAACCAAGAGCTGGTTCTTTGAAAGAATTAACAAAATGGATAAATCCCTCGCCAGTGTGATCAAAAAGAAAAATGAAAGGATCCAAAAAATTAAAATCAAGAATGAAAGAGGAGAGATAAAAAGCAACACTGCAGAGATACAAACAATAATAAGAGAATGCTATGAGCAAGTATATGCCAATAAATTGGGCAATCTGGAGGAAATGGACAAATTCCTAGAAATATATAAACTACCCAAACTGAAACAAGAAGAAATAGAAAATTTGAACTGACCCATAACCAGCAAAGAATTTGATTTAGTAATCAAAAATCTCCCAAAAAACAAGAGTCCAGGACTGGATGACTTTCCAGGGGAATTCTACCAAACATCTAAAGAAGAGTTAACAACTATTCTTTTGAAGCTGTTCCAAAAAAAAAAAAAAAAAAAAAAAAAAAAAAAAAAAAAAAAGAAAGAAAGAAAGAAATGGAAGGAAAACTGCCAAACACATTCCATGAAGCCAGAATTACCTTGATTCCAAAACCAGGCAACGACCCCACTACAAAGGAGAACTACAGACCAATCTCCCTGATGAACATGGATTCAAAAATCCTCAACAAGATACTAGCCAACCAGATCCAACAATACATTAAAAGAAATATTCACCACGACCAAGTGAGATTTATACCTGAGATGCAGGGCTGGTTCAGTATCCGCAAATCAATCAATGCAATACATCACATCAGTAAAAGAAAGGACAAAAACCACATGATCCTCTCAATAGATGCAGAGAAAACATTTGACAAAATACAGCATGCTTTCTTGATAAAAACCCTCAAGAAAGTAGGGATAGAAGGATCATACCTCGAGATCATAAAAGCCATATATGAAAGACCCACTGATAATATCTCCCCAATGGAAAAAACCTGAGAGCTTTCCCTCTAAGGTCAGGAACAAGACAGGGGTGTCCACTCTTGCCACTGTTATTCAACATAGTCTTGGAATTCCTAGCCTCAGCAATCACACAACACAAAGGAATAGAAGGCACCCAGATCACCAAGGAGGAAGTGAAACTTTCACTTTTGGCAGACAAAACGATACTGTATATGGAAAACTCAAAGGACTCCACAAAAAAACTGCCTGAACGGATCCACGAATTCAGTAACGTCTCAGGATATAAAATCAGTGCACAGAAATCGGTTGTATTTCTATACACCAATAATGAAGCAACAGAAGGAGAAATCAAAGAATTGATCCCATTTACAATTGCACCAAAACCCATAAAATGCCTAGAAATAAATCTAACCAAAGAGGTGAAAGATCTATACACTGAAAACTTTAGAAAGCTAATGACAGAAATTGAAGAAGACACACAAAAAATGGAAAAAGATTCCATGCTCCTGGAGAGGAAGAACAAACATTGCTAAAATGTCAATACTACCCAAAGCAATCTACACGTTCAATGCAATCCTTATCAAAATAATACCAGCATTCTCCACAGAGCTAGAGCAAACAATCCTAAAATTTGTGTGGAACCAGAAAAGACCCTGAATAGCCAAAGCAATCCTGAAAAAGAAAACCAAAGCTGGAGGCATCACAATCCTAGATTTCAAGATGTAGTACTAAGCTGTAATCATCAAGACAGCATAGTACTGGCAGGAAAACAGACACTCAGATCAATGGAACAGTATCGGGAACCCGGAAATGAACCCACAAATGGATGGCCAACTAATGTTTGACAAAGCAGAAAAGAATATCCAATGAAATAAAGACAATCTCTTCAGCAAATGATGCTGGGAGAACTGGACAGCAACATGCAGAAAAATGAACCTGGACTACTTTCTTACACGACACACACAAATAGACTCAAATTGGATGAAAGACCTAAATGTAATACAGGGAGCCATCAAAATCCTAGAGGAGAAAGCAGGCAGAAACCTCTTCAACCTCGGCCGCAGCAACTTCTTATTTACCACTTCCCCGGAGGCAAGGGAAACAAAAGCAAAAATGAACTATTGGGACCCCATCAAGATAAAATCTTCTGCACAGAAAAGGAAACAATCAGCAAAACTAAAAGGCAACCAACAGAAGGGGAGAAGGAATTTGCAAATGACATATCAGACAAACGTTTAGTATCCAAAATCTATAAATAACTTTTCAAACCCAACCCCCAAAAAACAAATAATCCAGTGAAGAAATGGGCAAAGACATGAATAGACACTTTTCCAAAGAAAACATCCAGATGGCTAACAGACACATGAAAAAATGCTCCACACCACTCATGACCAGGGAAATACAAACCACAACTACAGTGAGTAACCACCGCGCACCAGTCAGAATGGTTCACATTAACAACTCAGACGACAACAGATTTGGGTGAGGATGCAGAGAAAGAGGATCTCTTTTGCACTGCTGGTGGGAATGCAAACTGGTGCAGCTGCTCTAGAAAACAGTATTGAAGTTCCCCAAAAAGTTAAGAATAGAACTACCCTATGACCCAGAAATTTCACCACCAGCTATTTATCCAAGGGATATGGGTGTGCTGTTTTGAAGGGGCACACACACCCGATATTTATAGCAGTGCTATCGACAATAGGCAAAGTGAAAAGAGCCCAAATGTCCATCATCAGATGAATGGATAAAAAAGAAGTGGCATAGATATAGATAGATAGATAGATAGATATAAAATGGAGTATTACTCAGCAAACAAAGAGAATGAAATCTTGCCATTTGCAACAACGTGGATGGAACTAGGGGGTATTATGCTAAGTGAAATTAGTCAGAGAAAGACAAATATGACTTTGCTCATGTGTGGAATTTAAGATACAAAACAGATGAACATAAGGGAAGGGAAGCAAAAATAATATAAAGACAGGGAGGGGACAAAACATAAGAGACTCTTAAATACAAAGAACAATCTGAGAGTTGCTGGAGAGGTTGTTGGTGGGGGGATGGGCTAAATGGGGAAGGGGCATTAAGGAAGACACTTGTTGGGATGAACACTGGTTTTATACACAGGAGATGAATCACTGGAATTTACTCCTGAAATCATTATTGCACTACATGCCAACTAACTTGGATGTAAAATTAAAAAAAAAACAATAAATAACAAATGTGCATATGTACATAATTAAGTAAAAATGTACTTGAAGAAAATATAGAAGAATCATTACATAATATGGAAAAAAATAAATAATTACAGTCATTGTCCTATACATTAGATCTCTTGAACTTAATCATCCTGCATAACTGAAACTATCCTTTGACCAACATCACAGTTTTTGCCCATTGCTCGGTGTTCTATTTTTCATCTTTTGAGGCAACTATAAACTGTTTTCCATAATGACTGTACCAATTGCAATTCCCACCAACAGTGTACAAGTGTTCCCTTTTCTCCACACCCTTGTCAATACTCATCTCTTGTCTTTTTGATAACAGTCACTGTAATCAGTGTGAGGTAATATCTCACTGTGGTTTTGATTAACATTTTCCTGATGATGAGTGATGCTGAACACTTTTTTATATACCTGTTGGCCATTTGTATGTCTTTTCTTTTTGGGGGGATTCTCTGTTCAAGTCCTTTTCCCATTTTAAAAATTGGGTTATGTGGTTCTTGCTATTCAGTTGTTTGAGTTCCTTATATATTTTGGATACTAATCCTTTATCGGATAGATGTTTTAAAAATAGTTTTTCTTTTTCTATAGGTTGTCTCTTCAATATGTTGATTGTTTCCTTTACCGTACAGAAGCTTTTTAATTTGATACGATCCCATTTGTACATTGTGCTTTTGTCATCTGTGTGCCAGTCTGAGAATTGAGTGTTGATTATGAGTGGGGGAAATGGAGTCAAGAATTTAGGCTTGATCATCTGGTGATGCTATCTATTCAGAGGAGGAGAATTGGGGCGGTGGGGGGGGGATGCTAATGACAGTGAAATAAGAGTTCAGTTTTGTACATGTTAATTTTAAGCTACTTACTTGAATACTAAGGTGGGAATCTCAGCAGACAATTGGATACAGGAGTCTGAAACTCAGAGGTGGAGGCTTGAGACAGGAATGTCACAATCACTAGCATTTAAACAATACCTACAGATAAGGATGATATTTCTGTGGAGGAAGAAGTCATTTTTATTTATTTATTTTTCCTTTTTTTAGAGAAAGAGATAGAGTGAGAACGAATGGCAGAGGGCAGAGGGAGAGACAGAGGGAATCTCAAGCAGGCTCCACACTGAGTGCAGATCGCTTGCATTGCGAGGCTCAGTTCCATGACCACGGGATCATGACCTGAGCTGAAATCAAGAGGCACTTTCTCAACTGACTGAGCCATCCCGGCACCCCGATAAATCATTTTTAAAATAGAAGGAACCATTGAGTAGATTCTAGGGTACTCCAAATTTTGGAGTTTCTGGAAGGGAATGAATAGTCGGCTAAGGGAATTAAAATGAGATACCTGTAGTTCCTGAAGAAGATCAGCAGTGTGGTATCCCAGAAGCCAGCAGAAAGGAAGAAATAATCATGACCAATGCTGCTGAGAACCAAAGATAAAGATTAAAAATAGAGAAATGAATTTATCAAAAATGGTCATCATGTTGTGACTTCAATAAGAACGGGTTCATGGAATGTGTTCTTACCACACACTGGAATAAACATCTAGTTTCACTAAAATGAGAAGAAAATGGGAAATGGTGGTGAGGCTTCCATGAGTAGAGAAATCCTGAGGAATTTTACAATGAAAAGTAGCAGAGAGATGTGATGGTGGCTGACAGTCTTGGGTCTTTTGTTTGTTTCACCCAAAACGTAAGGTATTAGAATTTTGTATTTTGAATACTCTATTTACAAAAAAAAAGCAACAAGGAAATA
Source organism: Acinonyx jubatus (assembly GCF_027475565.1). Lineage (NCBI taxonomy): Eukaryota > Metazoa > Chordata > Mammalia > Carnivora > Felidae > Acinonyx > Acinonyx jubatus. The sequence goes on along the minus strand of NC_069392.1, from coordinate 86,287,315 downwards.
TTGATGACAGATGAGAAAGAAGCTGTTTAGAAACAGGAGCAAAGTTCAGACTTGTGGTCCAGACAAGAGGAGGCAAACTGACTTCCGCCTGCTCCCTGCTTCCCTCCCCCATTGAAGACAACTCTACATCCTGAAATAATGCAGAAGGTAAGCAGCTGGTAGGATAGTGAATGAAGAAAACATGAGCTGACAAGATAAGATGGTGGAAAGAAAATGGGACATTTGAAATTAAAATGTTGGATATAAAGTTATCGGCAGTAAGTCAAGTTTTGTCTGAATAGGACGTGTTGGAGAGCCGGAGATGTTTGAAAACGTCAGTAAAAGAACCACAGGGGCAGGATGTTCAATCGATCATCAATATGGATGTTGAAGTGCTTATAACACTATAGCTGGAGAAGCAAACAGTACACATAATTCAGGCCCAGATGATTTGGTGGCAAAATAATTATGCTCTAGAAACGCCGTCTTCATTTCTGTTCTCTGCATGATGAACATCATCATGAGGTCATACCTATTCAGGTAATGTAATGAATATTGTATATGACGTTTCTAGTTTTGTTGAATGTAGACTTTATATGTAATTCTGAAATGGATCCAATTAACAGTTTCCTCTGAAGGAAAACTTTTAATGATTTAATTATTCTTTAGTACCGGAAAACTAATGTTTAATTCAGAAACTCAGACTTTTGATCATGCTTTTGCAATTCACTCGGTCTGAAAAATGGATGGGCATCAGGCCTGTCCTCACTATTTGCCTATCTGCTGTTGCAGAATATGAATGTTAACACGTTGTCATATCAAGTGCCTAAACAGAAATTAGAAATGCACATTTGGGACACACAGTTCTAAAGTGATAATGAACTCAGCCGATTTTAGAATATTCACATTGATTACCAGTGCTGGCCATATCTTGGCATTTCTCTAGCCCCTGTTTTGTTCCCTACATCATCTGCCGCTGCTCTGTTCCTCTGCCCTTGATAATTTAAACAACCCAGATGACCTGCTTTGCCCCGTACTGCATATTCTCTTTTATGTTCTCTTGCCTTTGCACGCTATCCACATTTTCTGGAACAGAATTGTTCTCCTTGTCCCTCTGGCTAATTCATCCTTCCAGACACGGCAGCATGTAAAACCCTCTCAAAGCATTAGAGTGTCCCCTACTTTTCATTTCCATTCTACTTTATCACACCAGGTGTTATTTTTTGTTAGTGCTTTCTCCCTCTCCCTCCCTCCCTCCCTCCTCCCTCCCTCTCTCTCTCTCTCTCTGGAATCTGGTATCTTTAATGCAAGGATTATGCCTTATTTACCTTTTGTCCCTAGAAACTAGTATCATGCCTGGTACATAGTCCTGGGATCAGCGAATGGATGAAGAAATGCATGAATGAATAATACTATTCTTTACCAGAATATTTCTCATACTAAAGTAATACTACGCAAACATTTGAACTACAGTTGGCAAGGAGCTTGGAATTTATATGACAAAATTAAGAACAGGACTTTAAAAAATGACTAATAAAACAGGAGTATATGGAAAGGTTAAAACTAAGACCACAGGTATCATAATCGATGAATAATTCAACTTTTTAAGGGTAGATCCTTTAAGAAGTATCTTTTAAGTAATGGAGAGTCTATCATTAAATTGTACATTTTTTTTTTTGACTAGTGGCCTTCTTTATGATCACTAGACAGTGAAATATGAACAGAATCCGTCAAGGGACACTGCTATAATTAATTGCAGGGTATCACCTATAGAGCATATCTAATTTCAATATCTGGTTTCAACAAACATTAAAGTAGGATACTCTGACATTCACAAGACACAGTTTTTGATTTTTAGTACTTCCAGCTCCACAAGTAGCTTTTAATCCACCCCCCAAGGGCATAATTAATTACAAAAAAAGGTTAAATTCCAAATCCCTGATTTAAATTTTGCACTCTTTTCACCTACCAACAATCCTGGCCTATTGTTTATCGTTCTCTCTCCAGTTTTCACATACCTGTAACTGGCTCAGTCACATACCTTTCTAACGATACACCTGCAATTAGTTTCTTTCCCTGTCTCACTTCTCTCTTCCCCTCTCAGTGCTTCCTGAGATGACATTCCGAGTAAGTCACTTGTACTTACCCTTTTCTCAGAATCTACTTTTGGGGAAGCCCAACCCAAGAAAGCTAGCACGGCCAGACAGGGTGACAACTGAAGTGGGTTTTGGAGACATGAGCAAGACTTCCTAGGGTCCTTGAAAATATGGCTACTTGAAGAAGAGTCAGATCGCAAAGCAGGAGAAACAGGTGACAGCCAGCATTCTGTAATTTATTTGTTCATGGAAAGCAAGCTTCCAGTTGTGTAAAATAAAGCTGTAGGTATTTACCGGAAATAGAAAACAAAGAATTTTGTGCGTATTTACAAGGGGTTGGCTTTTAACTCACGTGAAAAAGAAAATCATGTAAAATAGGGTAAGAGAGCAGCATGATCATATTCTTATTTGCATGGGTGGGTCATGGAAAGATGCTATGAGACTCTTTAAATAATTCTTCCACAAGAGGATGCAAAATTGACTTCAGCAGTCCCGGAAGGTGGGCAGAGAGATTGAAGAAGGTTTCAAAATTATAATCAAAGGGATTTTTAAAAATTGGATGTTATGCATGGATATTCTTTTTTTTTTTTTCAACGTTTATTTATTTTTGGGACAGAGAGAGACAGAGCATGAACGGGGGAGGGGCAGAGAGAGGGAGATACAGAATCGGAAACAGGCTCCAGGCTCTGAGCCATCAGCCCAGAGCCCGACGCGGGGCTCGAACTCATGGACTGCGAGATCGTGACCTGGCTGAAGTCGGACGCTTAACCGACTGCGCCACCCAGGCGCCCCTATGCATGGATATTCTTAAGTTTTCTGCTTGACTGGGTGAAAGTAATTAATTAATGAATTAACTATTGCTTATAGGAAGTCAGCTGGAACATAAAGTGGGGAATGGAGAACAATGGTGATCAGTGCAGGGTTGGCCACATTTGAGTTTGAGCTGGTTGACTATTCTCTTCCAGATATTTAGAAGAAACTCTTTTTGAAGCTCAATGAGGAGGTCATTGTGATATTTTAAAGTATTGATGGAAACAACTGGAAAAGCCTGGTAGTTTTATCTTTGTTTATAAGGGTAGGAAAAGCCTGAGAGTAGTTAACTTTCTCAAGTCACAGAAGTGCAGGACCACTCATTCTACCTCCAGGAGTATTAAATGTTAGTTCCAAAAGCACCCCCAATCTTCCACTATGAGGGCAGTTTTAAAACTATATTCTGTGTAACGGCAGCACTACCCTTACCTGACTTCTCTGACGGACTATGGCAAATTCCACTGAAGCAATTCCAAGGGGTGGGGGACTCTGCTGTTAATGAAATTTAGAATAAAAAAATTAAAATAAATTAAAACCCACTGTACTTTAGCTTGCTACTGTTCAGGAAAGCTTAGTAGAAAAGCATGGATAGAACTCTTGAAAGTAAAATTATTTAAAGGATAATTTTTAGAGAATGATCTCAGTGATAATTAAGTTTTTTGTGGGAAAAATTATTTTATGGAGGAAATATTTAAAAAATGATCATTTGTAAACACAGATAAAAATATATAAAATTTTCCTCTTCTTCCCTCACTTACTTTCTGTATATGTGCTTGTGCATATATAATACTTGTACGCATATATACGTATAAAAATACAAAGAGAGAAAGAGTATGCTAAGAACCTCAAATGGGAAGATTTTTTTTTAAATTAACATTTATTTATTTTTGGAAGACAGAAAGAGACAGAGCATGAGCAGGGGAGGGGCAAAGAGGAGAGATGGAATCTGAAGAAGGCTCCAGGCTTTGAGGTGTCAGTACAGAGCTGGAGGAGGCGAGGCTAGAACTCGTGAACCGTGAGATCTTGACCTGAGCCGAAGTTGGACACTTAACCCACTGAGCCGCCCAGGTGCCCGTCAAACAGTAAGATATTATTAATAGACCAAATGCGTTAATCAGAAGAACTAATTCTGTCTGTGCCTTAATACAAATCAACAATGTTCACTTAAATTATTAAACTACCAGGCTGGTTTAGGACAAGAGTAAAGAGGAGACATTGCTGTATTTGTTTCTTATCAAGTGATCTTGTCATGATTTTTCACAAATATTAAATGATTTTGTATTTCTGGGGAAAGATACGAGGACTTCATTTTTCACAGGAAGCAGAACGATCATTCAAATTGGATCCTACAGCACTTTATTGCAACCCTTGATTTTCTTTCATCTCATTAAAAAGCTGTTGAAAAATAATTTATTATTTAGTTGCTAACAGATAATAAAAAATTCATTTTTTCTAATGACATGATCAGATTATATTTTATTGCTCAATTTTTATTGGTCTTGATAAGAGGACAGTAGATTAATTACATATATATTTCACTATCTCAGAAACATAGAAACAGGACTTACTTAGATGAAATAGATTTTTCTGTATTTCAATTAAAGGATTCCTAAGGCTGAAAAGTAGATAATTCCTTTTGAATATCGTATTCAACTAGGCAATTCATATAGAAAATATGATTATGTTGTTCATAACACATACAATGGAACTGAACTATTCTTTTTTTTTTTTAATGTTTTTTTTTTTTTTTTTGAGATAGAGAGAGCACCTGCAGAGCCCCACGTGGGACTCGATCCCATGAACGGTAAGATCATGACCTGAGTCAAAATCAAGAGGTGGACGCTTAACCGATTGAGCCACCCAGGCGCCCCTGAACTGAAATATTCTAATATTTATAGTAGTTGAAAAACTAGATGCAACCTGCAAAAAAACTAGGCTATTCATGGCCTTAATAATTAAAAGCATGACCTTTGCAGGGTCAGCCCTGAGGGGAAAGGAGCACAGACAATGGAAAGAGAGGCTCTGTTAGTATTTTCTGAGATGGATTTTCCTGGAATCTCCCACTTCTTATCTACACTGTTTCTACACTGCACTCCGGAAAAGGACTACCACTGAAATGTTCCACCAAACTTCCGACACTCTGTATCCTTTACTCTCCTTAGTATCAAAGAGACCAAGCTGGAATACATAAAGACATATTTGTATTTACTCAATAAAAAGAAATAAAGAATACTAATTGCTACTAGCTTGTACCTACATATTTTACCAAGCAGTGTCTTTTCCTGGATCTCAGATATCTTCTGAGTAGCTCAAATCACTCCTGATGAGAAGGGTAATCACCTGCAAAGATATCCACATCCCAATCCCTGGTATTACACCTGTGACTACATGCCACAGGTTGAGTTGTGTTCTCCCAAGAGATGTTGTCCTCATAGTTCCAATGAATGTGGCCTCATTCGGAAATGGGTTCTTTGTAGACTATCCCTTTAAGATGAGGATACTAGGTCAGGTCCTAGGTCAGTATGATGGTGTCCTTATAAAAGGGGCACATAGATAGATATTTATGGAGGGAAGACAACACGGAGGGACTAGAATGAACACCATCCACAAGTCATGGGAAACCCAAGGCCACCAGGAGCTGGAGGGGGACAGGAACCAGAGTCCCTCATAGCCCTCAGCAGGAATGCACCTGTTCACTCCTTTTCCTTGGACCTTCTAGCCTCTAAAACTGAAACAAATACTTGCCGTTGATTAAGCTACCAAGTTTGTGGTACTTTGTTAAGGCAATCCCGATAAGCGAATATACTATGTTTCTGTCCTGTGACAAAGAGAATCAGTGGCAGATACTGTAACAGATACAGTGCAGTTTATTAATGAGCTCACTTTAAAATAGGCAGATTGCATGGATTATTTGGATGGGTCAACCTAATCGCATGAACTATTAAAAATGGAAGAAGCCAGCAGCAGAGCAGGCCAGCAAGACACAACATGAGAAGGACGGGACCCTCCATTTCTGGCCAGGAGCCACACAATCAGACAGCTCCCAGGAGCTGGAGGTGAGGCAGTACATAAAAGGCCGAGCTTCCACAAACGGATGTGGTCCTGCTGACACCTTCATTTTAACCTACTGTGGCTGGAATTGGACTTTGGACTTTTTTAAGATAATAAATTTCTTCTGTTTTAACTGACTTTGCTGTCATTCGCTAGAGCAGTGACAGAAAATGAATGTGTCTCTGTTACCTACCGCTTCAGGGTGCTCCCAGCGAGGCTCAGGGAGAGCAGGAGCCTATATCCAGTCCTTTGTTTCAGCTTCTCTTGTTTTCCTGCGATAATGCTGCGTAACGAACCGACCACAAGTCTCAGTGTCTTGCAAATGATTTTGTTTTTTCTTCGTTCTGTGAATTGGCTGGGGTAGATGTGCTCCAATCTGTGGGTCTGTTTCAGGGCTTGCTCACATTTATTTATAGGATTTAGCATCCCAGGGTCCAGACTACAAGAGCATTAGGCACTTGGGGGAAGGTCTTCTCATGGTCAACTGCAGGAATGCGGAGGGAGAAACAGAAACATATGCCTCTTACAGCCTGAGTTTGGAACTGGCAATTGTAACTTCATCCCACAACCACTGAGCAGAACAAGAACATGGCCAAGCCTTACCTCGGTGGGGTAGGAAAGGGAGCCATGGCAAAGGCAGAAGGAAAAGAAACAATTGCGGACGAACAGTAGGACCTACCACACGCAGTGTCCTCTCTGAAACAGGCCTTTTCCTCACAAATGCAACCTGAAGATCTGCTTCAGGAGAAAACCCTCACCAACCCACAGTGATGTCATGGCAAATTGGATGAGGAGGAAACCAGGGTTGGTCCACACTGCGTTTAGTCAATGGCGGCGTTATGGACTGAATTGCGTCCTCCCCAAAGTCAGATGTTGAAGCCTACCCCCAAATATGGTATAATTGGATGTGGGCCTTTAAGGATATGACTACAACCAAAAGAGGTCATAAAGAAAGGTCTTTAATTTGGGTAGGATTTGTGTTCTTACAAGAAGAGAGGGAGATACCAGATGTGCATACACACAGAGGAAAGGCCAGGTGAGGACACGGTGAGAGGCAAGCAAAGGAGAGGAGCTTCGGGAGAAACAAACCTGCTGACGGGAGACTTTCCAGCCTCCGGAACTGTGGGAAAATAAATTTCTGTTGTTTAAGCCCTCCAGTCTGTGGCATTATGGAAGCACGAGAAGGCACGCAAATGGAATCTATTGTCTGCAAGGATACAAAAATAATACCAAAATCAATAAAGGCTAGTGGCTTTTTTATCATTACTGTGGGCCAACATTTCCAAATGATATTAGTGAAAAAACTGATTCTTCCTCCCATCCTGTGATACGACGCTGGTAGTGGGGCCATTTCAATCGTGCTGGCTACGAAATTTGTCTAAGATTTATTCAAGACTTATACAAAGGATCATTATTTTATCCTTCATTGGTTTGCAGCTCAGAGTATAATTTTCTGAAATAAATGGAGCTGTTTCATTCAACACTGAATGACATAGCATAATTACTTTGATACAAAAGAGAAATGAATTAGGGAAAACAGCAAAACCAACAAACATCTGAAAATAAAAATCTATTTTTTTAAGAAGTTATACAATTTGCACATACATTAATGTGTCTATGTAGAAATGTTTCCCGCAACATACTGTCGAATATTTTTTAAAAGTCTGTTTTCAAATATTATAGATAAAATAACTTATGGCCACAATTCTCATAATTCTGATAAACCTCAAGCATTGCATGTGTTTTTATTATTCAGCCTTGCCATTTTCTTTCATTAATTCACTCCATATTTCTTTGTATCTCTCTCAACAGTGATGACAATTTATTCATTTTTCATTGTGCTAATCTTTTTTTCCTAACCACAAATAAAACGGTTGATGGGTGATTATCTAAAGAACTATGCATTCATCACTACTCTCTTACTTCCTTTTTCCTTTTTTAATGGTCTGGAAACAAAAGTACTCCATAATTCATTCCCTCGGCATGGTATTTTCCATAATTGTTTTGTTGTATCACTTGTTTGTAACATTCGTACTCATTCAGTATGGGGAGTGTTCCAGATATTATTTTTTTCATGTAATTTTTACCAGAATATACAATATACCCAAAGCTACAATTATTTCCCCCTCTTTTCCACTTCAACATATTTTATTTCTTAGTTCCCATTATATTTAGAAAACTTTTTGAAGCTGAGATCCACTTAATGGGATACACTTTTTCAACAGCATTTTATTAAACAATAGATAATATTATGTCTCTGTGGTGTTCTTAGCAGGAAAGGAAGAGAATGCCTCACCACACCGGAAATCATCAAAAATATTTAAGCCTCTTAAAACATATTGAAAAAAGTTAACATAATCTTTAAACATTATCTAAAGCCAGATGAAATTATGAGAAAAAAATAGCTTAGGAGGTAGAACGTTTTTTTAATGTTTGTTTAGTTATTTTTGAGGGGTGGGGGCATGAGTGGGAGAGGGGTGGAGAGAGAGGGAGAGAGAGAATCCCAAACAGGTTCTGGACTCAGTCTCACAAAGTGTGAGATCATGACCTGAGCTGAAATCAAGAGCCAGGTGTTTAATGGACTGAGCCACCCAGGCACTCCAGGATATAGCACATTTTTGAAAAAAGAAAAAAAAATCCACATAGCTGTTGGGATTTCCAGTTCCAGCTCCCACATGTAAAGAGCTTGGAAATGTTGCTCCTCCTCTTACAATGGAGAAACCTGGAGAGGCCGCCTGGGTGGCTGGGTCAGTTAAGCATCTGACTCTTGTCTTTGGCTCAGGTTATGATCTCATGGTCATGGGATGGAGCTTTGCACTGGGGTCCACACCCAACGTGGAGCCTGCTTAACATTCTCTCTGTCTCTCTCTCTCTCTCTCCCCCACCCGCCCCTCCCAAGCTCATCCTCACTCTCTCTTTAGCTCTCTCAAAAACAAAAACAAAAACCTGAAGAAAAGGAAAATCAACGAATGTTTGGGATCCATCAGAACACCCACCTGCAGGGTCTATCCTCATCCTGCTATCCCATGAGACATGGACATCCAAGGAGACTAAGCTGAGATTTGCTTACACAGCCAGCTGGTACATTGGGTTCAGTCTTATGAGACCAGAGGGTGAACCCACATAAAATACAGTGGATTCCTGATCCACGGACACTGTGGGATAATGAACCTTTTTTAGCCCACCACATTTGCGGTGTGCTCTGTTACAAAACAACAGAAAATAAATACAGAAATATAAAGACACTATAATTCATGCTTCATACCATTTGCTAAAGAACCCAAACATTCTACCTGAAAGAAAAATATATTAAATATACTGTAGGGCAACAGAGGTATTTATTATTATAATTGCCACATTTTACATAATATCGTTTGGTTAAAGTATAAAAATAAATCTTTTAGGGGCAAGTGGGTGGCTCAGTCAGTTGAACGTCTGATTTCGGCTCAGGTCATGATCTCGCAGTTCGTGGGTTCGAGCCCCGTGTTGGGCTCTGTGCTGACCATTTGGAGCCTGGAGCTTGCTTGGGATTCTCTCTCTCTCTCTCTCTCTCTCTCTCTCTCTCTGCCCTTCTCCTGCTCATGCTGTGTCTCTCTCTATCTCTCAAAAATGAATAAACATTAAAAAAATACATCATTTCTGTTCTGATCTTGTCTTCGTATTTGATAAACATGATTGTTTCCAAGAACCCTTTGAAATAACACTGAGATAAAAATGCTTCCATGTTACAGCTTTTAACAAAAACATTATAAATTATTAAAAGGCATACTATGTCTTGGAAATAAATGCTTAGACTTCCATAATCATTGCCTATGTTCTGATTTTGGTATTCATTTGGCCAACAAAAAGAACCAATATCACAATAATATTATATATAAATAAGCCCTGTAAAGGGCAGTCTCCCTAAGCTTTTTCATCATTGCATTCACTACTATAGAATAGTAAGAGAATAGAGGTGATTCTCCATAAGATGCACGTATGGAAATGGGGGGCTTGGGGTGAGGAAGGCACCTGATTGAGCTGACGGTAGTCTGTTGGCAAACAGTAGCATCTCATTCCCTACACAAATAGGTACCTCATATGATCACCAATGAAATAGGGCAAGCCCATCTTTATAATATTGCAGAGTGCATTGCCAAGAGCTAGTCGTCTGCACTGAAAATTACGTAGTTTAATGGATTCTTCAGAGCATTCCGACCACTTCACAAACATTAAACACTAGATATAGTAACATGTACTCGTCTTGTAGCTTTGAAGATGCAGTTAGAACTCCAATCCCTCCAAGTAGACTCCAGGAACAAAATGAAAAACAATTGGGTAAGTGTCATTTAACTGGGGTAAATTTCAGCTATTAAAGAATTGCAAAGGCAATAAAACATTCTTAGAGAAGAAAGAACAAGTTGTTAGTGGATGAACATTTGAGGAAAGAGTATTTTGTTATGGATGCAAAAGATAAAAATACCTACAAGATAAAGTGGGGCGATGGGATAATTGTGTTCAGTTTCCTCACAGAAGTAATCCTCACAGAAGCTTTCTATTACATCTATGATATCGTGTCAAGATATGAGAGATAGTGAGAATACATAGGCTTAAGACAGATAGAGAAATTAGTCAAGTCTCTATTTCCATCACCAACCCAATGACTTATGGCATCGATTATACCAGGTTGGATCATTGAAAAGCCTCCCAAGGTTCTACAAGATGAACTTGTAAGGCATTAGAGTAAAAGATATGGTAAACAGGAAAAAGAGTAAGCAAGCGAGACTAGCAGAGGCCACGATTTCCAGACACAGCCACAGGTTTCGGCTACTTTGTCTTAGATTATGAACCATGAAGACTTGTGTGAGGGATCATGGTTTCAGGGGAGCTTGGGCAAGAGTTTCAAGTGAATTGTTTTTAATCCGTGGGTCACTTTAGTCCAGCCAGGTTGTGGAGCCGGTTAAACCAAGTATATAACTTATCAGTCTACACGCAGATATTCCACACGTTTTGAAAGTTCACGCTATGCCCCTTCGCTTTGACGCAAGACCTGTATCAGCACCTGTTTTTGCTAACTGAAAGAAGCCAAGAGAGGGGTGTTAGTTTCATGGAAAAGGCAAAACGCAAAGGATAGAGGCCACACTCACCCAAGCAGCAAGGGTGGCTCCATCCAGCTCCTTCCCTGGGAACAACACTCAGCATCAAGCCTCCAGAGTTTTGAACTGTGTCTGTGAGCATCTGTGCTTTATATTGATGGATTTTGTGCCTCCATTAGCAAGATGTGTCTTAAGTATAAAAGACAAAACAAAACAAAACAAACCTGAGAGAGGTTATTTCTGGGGGTCAGGAAATGCTGAAAAAGTTTTCCACTTAAGCGAATGGTGATGACTTCTTTGCTTTATGCCACTTTGGTTTCTGAATGTTTTCACAGGAACATTCTATGTTGGAGAGGGGGGAAGTCTGTATCCCAGAACAATGCACATAGACTGACTCTCAGTGCCTCAAAGATGTTTCCAACTGTAAACAGCACATTATAAATAACTAGCTAGGCCTCCATATCCTTCATCTAGTCTCTGGGTCAGTGCTAGACCTCTAGACGTCTGTGGAAAGAAACACAGGTGTGAGAAAACCCTTTTACACACCTTGCACTCTGGTTAGGCCCCCTCTATGTTTGCTTATCCTGAAGCTGGGCACTTAGGACCTCAGCATACCTCTCCCTCCGCCCTTAATTTTCTCCTAAACTCCAGATATATTTTTAACAAAGTGCTAAATATATACACCCTTGTCAGTTCTGTATATAGCATATTGTAAAATGTATACACGCGCGTTGCGTAAAAACGTTTCAAATCTGATTTTCCCAAATATGATATCTTTTACTCCAAATTACTTGTCTCATCTTGCATAGCTTGGCTATATGACAAAACAGGTACTGTCTTAGCTCAGGCTGCGATAACAGAACACAACAGACTTAGGGACGGAAACAACAGACATGTATTATCTCACAGGTCTGGAGGCTGGATTTCTGAGCTCAGAGGGTCAGCGTCGTTGGGCTCTGGTGAGAGAACCCTCTTCCTGGTTTGGGGATGGCCACCTTCTCGCTGGGTGCTTCTGTGGCCTTTCCTCAGTGGAGGGAGAGAGGGGAGGTGAGCTCTGTCTGGTGCCTCTTCTTATGAGGCATCAATGCTATATGATCAAGACCTCAACTTTATGACCTCATTTAAACTTAAACTTAATGGCACTGTATCCAGATGTGGTCACACTGTGGCTTGGGGCTTCAATGTGCCAGTTTTGAGGGTGATACAGTTCAGTTTGTAGTGAGTATCATGTATTGAGATAATAATTCCGCATGATGTGAAAGGAAGAGAGAGAGAAGGAAGAAAAAAAGGAAGAAGCAAGCGAAATCCTACAAGCCTTCCATGTTAAAAGCTATTGTTCTGTTTTTAATTCCATTTTGTTCTATGGTGCTTAATATAAATTTATTTCATCGATTTCCACCGCTTTGCTTTTTATTCACTAGGACGTTTTCTCCCGGTTCGAAGGAGAGCCAACCTCTGGCAGCAATACTGTTGATTTTCCTGGATAAGTGTCCTCGTCCCCTGGCTCTTCTCTGCATTTTGTGGCCGAGACATATGGCTTCTCTGTGTATGGTTCTTTGTCATTAACCCCTCAAGCTCTCTCTAATTAAGACTCACCATGATTCAATAACCCGATGCTTTAAAAGTCACCTGATTCTCCAACGGAGCTAACATCATATTGGTTTTAAGACAATTTTTTTCCCAAAATCGGGTACTAATTTTACATAGTGATGAAATTGTTGCATAATATGTTTATTTGCCAACATATCATCTTGTGTCTTGCCATGTTTAATATTTTAAGAAAGCAAATTTAAAATAATTTTACGGTGTATTTCAGCTGTAAAACTATGTTGGAAATTTTACGGGCATCTCAAGGACTCATTGAACAGATGTCATAGGAAATGCTCATGTCTTCATGGAAAAAAGAAGTGCCATCGGCGTGAGTGCTATTGGGTGTTGCCTGCCATGATGTCTGTGACTAAGGAAGAAAAGGCGTGGGAGTCTGACAGCTCCTTGGGGTAATGGCAGCATCTGAGTCTGACTGGATGAAAGGTGACACAGGACCGATTTCTTCAGACCCAGATGACGCCGAGTTACAAGCAGGAAATCCTGAATCAGAAACCTCAACTACTGGCTTGGTGGGAGAGTGAGTGATTCGCTTCTCCGCAGGAAAGATCTCTCAAGTAGACCAAAACAGTCCATGCGAATTTGGACTTATTCCTCGGAAGCCAGGGTGATGAAGCTGTGGGCGGCATCGGGTAATCATTGATTCCGGAAATGAGGGACAAGACTAAATGCAAAGGGGGAGAATCAAGTAATTTCAAGGGGAACAGAGGGAAAATGCCAAAGTTTATATCCAACTGTTCTACTGGACACTTACTTTTAGACACAACAAAATGTTCATATCATCTCGTAATACATTCTATTTTATCATTTTACGTTTCATAGAAACCCAGAAACATGCTATATAAAGTGTGTGTGCCACTCCTAAATATCCATCTTAGAAATGGGTAATAACTAGGTACCCAGCGCTTTTCCTAAGAGACCCAGGAAATAATCCCCTCTGTATTATTTTAGCTCACTTTTATATGGTGCCACTGACGTGCCCTTACTGGAGCTCAGCATTGCGAGCAGTATGTCCCTCTGTCCGTTAGATGAATGGGGCCCAATTTCCACCAAAGACAAGATAAGCCGAAATGTGCTTTATTAGCAGATCACTGAAAATATGCTAACATCCCCAACTACTTTCCTCTCAAGGTTAGATATAAGGAAGTAGAACCTACTTTTGAGGCAAACGATAAGTATATATTAAGTCTACGTGACATTTGCTTTTAAATATCCCTTTGGTGGTTATAGCCACACCTCTGCAATTCCTTTGAACAGTGCTGCCGGAAGTCACTTAGAACATCACAACAAATAAAAGCAGCGGTGGTAATAGGATTCTTCCCTTGAGTGACTACATTGCTACAGCAGCCATAAAAAACAAAAACAAAAACAAAACAAAACAAAACAAAACAACCACTTAAAAACAACTTTAGGAAAACCAAAATGTTGACCACCATAATCTTATTCTATATTTTTCCAAAGATAAGAAAACAAGAGCAGTCTATTTTTTTTAATGTTTTTTTAATTTATTTTGAGAGAGAGACAGAGAGAGAGAGTGGGGAGGGGGACAGAGAGAGAGAGAAAGAGAGTGAGAGACAACCCCAGGTAGGCTCTGTGCTAACAGCTGGTTTCGATCCCATGAATGGTGAGATCATGACCTGAGCCAAAATCAAGGGTGGGGCACTTGCTTAACTGACTGAGCCACCCAGGTGTCTCAATAGCAGTCTATTTTTTAAGTTAAACTATTCATTTTGACACAATTTTATTTTTTTTATTTTTTTATTTTTATTATTTTTTAACATTTATTTATTTTTGAGACAGAGAGAGAGAGAGCATCAGCGGGGGAGAGTCAGAGAAAGAGGGAGATACAGAATCTGAAACAGGCTCCAGGCTCTGAGCTGTCAGCACAGAGCCCGACGCGGGGCTCGAACCCACAGACCGCGAGATCATGACTTGAGCCGAAGTCGGACACTTAACCGACTGAGCCACCCAGGCGCCCCATTGACACAATTTTAGATTTACAAGCCAGTTATAAGAAATATTAGAAATTCCTATGTGTTTGTTACCTTGTTTTTTTCCCACAGAAACATTTTGCAAAATTATTGTACAATATTATAAAGACAGTGATGTCGTCCATAGAGTCAAACACAGAACGTTTCCATCCTGGCTTGTCTAACCACCCCATCTGCTGCCCTGGCCCCAGGAGTCCAACCCGTGCCCTGCTGACTGGGTTACTGTGGTTAAACACGGTAGGCTCTGGTATCTGGTAGAGTTCTTCACTTTGGTCATATTTTTCAGGATTGTTTTGGCTAGCCTAGGGCCCACGCCTTTCCATATACATTTTAGAATAAGCTTTACTATGTATATAAAAATCCTACTGAGATCTTAGTAGAAACTGTCTTAAGTCTACAGATTAGTTTAGAGAGGATTAATATTTTAACTGTGTTGAGTCCTCTAATAAGTGAACATGATATGTCTCTATTTATTTATGTCTTCTTGGATTTCTTTCAGCATTTTGTAATATCAGCATACATATACTGTAACGTATTCTGCTCAGTTTATCCCTAGGCTTACAATTCCTTCTGAGTGATTATAAATGCTATCGTGCCTTTATTTTTGGTTTTTACATTCTCACTATTAGTATATACAAATATACTATGTTCGCCTTTGTTGATGTTGTACTCAACCGCATAATAAACTCACTTATTGGTTTTAAGAATTTTTCTTTTCTTTCTTTTTTCTTTTTTTAATTTAATTTTATTAAACAAAGAAAATTTTTAATGTTTATTTATTTTTGGAAGAGAGAGAGACAGAGTGCAAGCAGGGGAGGGGCAGAGAGAGATGGAGACACAGAATCTGAAGCAGGCTCCAGCCTCTGAGCTGTCAGAAAAGAGCCTGACACAAGACTCGAACTCACAAAACTCGAGATCATGACCTAAGCTGAAGTTAGATGTCTAACCAACTGAGCCACCCAGGTGCCCCATAACTTTATTTTTAAGTGATCTCTACACTCAACATAGGGCTCAAACTTACAACCCAGAGATCAAGAGTTGGATGCCCTACTGACTGAGCTAGCCAGGAGCCTCTTGTTTATTTATTATTGAACTATTATTATTCCTCAGGACTATCTATGTAGACAACCATGCCATCTGTAATTAGGGACGGTTTATTTCTTCTTTTTCAATATGTATGCATAGTTTTATTTATTTTGCTGCCTTATTGCAGTTTCTATTACTTGTGGTTTAATCAGTTTCTTGAATTTGTGGGTTTATGTCTTTTGCAAAGTTTGGGACATTTTCCAACATTATTTCTTAGAATTCTTTTTCCCTCCACTCTTGTGCTCTCTCTCTAGGATTAGGAGCTGGATCTTTTGTTCCAGTCCCACCCGTGCCTGAAGCTCTCTGTCCTTTTCTCTCCTTTTTCAGTCTACTTTTTTTCTTTATTCAGATTGGGGAAATTATTTTCATGTTACTACCTTTCTCCTCTGCTTTCTTTTGTCTTCTCTGTTCTACCATTAAGCCAATCCAATACTTTTTTTTTTTTTTTTGAATTATAGTACTTTTCAGTTCTGTAATTTTCATTCAGTTCTTTGTAATTTCAGTTTCTGGTTTCTTCCTCCTCCTCCCCCTCTGCCGCCATCATCATCTTCTCCTTCTCCTCCTCCTCCTCCTCCTCCTTCTTCTTCTTCTTCTTCTTCTTCTTCTTCGATTTTCTTTCTTCATGTGTTTCAAGATAATTTGCAATTAACAAATTGCTGAAACATGCCTAGATGGCTGCTTTAAAATCCTTGTCAGAGAATTCCAACATCTAAATCAACTCAGTGTTGATGTCAGTTAACTGTTTTGTTTTTGTCGTGTTTTTATCCAACCTGCAACATTCCTGGTTCTTGTTACAGTTGCAGTGTTTTTTCATTTGTTTGTTTTTATTTGTATCCAGGACATTTTAGCTATGATGTAAGGAGGCTCTGGGCCCAATTTAAAATTTTATTTTTGCCTGTGGTGACCCTGTCAGGTACAGTACCCAGATCCTGCTAGCTGTGGGTCCAGTGACAACGTAAGTATCAGAAACTTTGAAGGGTAACTTTCATCCCCGTGGTTTGATACAGTGCTACATCGCTGAGCTCTTGCTGGTCCACACTTGGGAGCCTGATGCAACTTCTTCAGGCCACACTGCCTGTCTCTGGCTGCAGAGTCTCTTGCCCAAGAGACTAACAATGCTTCTTGGGAAGGCACTTGTGTTGGGACCCCCTTGCTGAAGGCTTGTGGTCTCTCCATGATGACAGCAGCCTCTGACCCAGGGCTCTAGCCTGGAAGGGACTTTCCTTGGACTCATTGTTGGGGGGTGTCTGATCAGTCCTAACCAGTACTCTCAGGCTCTCCCAGTGTTGTTGTTGGGACTCACATTTGAACCGCTGGATAGATGAACCTCCTGGGTCCATCTTCTGGAGCTTGTTGGGGACATCTGGAAATGCTGGACCCCGGCCACCTTCCTCCACTGGGGGCAGTTGTAAGATGCTCTGTTCCTATGATGTTGCTCTAGTCCTAAGGCCCCTAGCCATTCGTTTTCCTCCTTCCACATTGCAGATTTATACTCTGGTTGTCTCTTACACTATTTCCTGGGTTTATATTTGCACTTAGCAGGGAGTAGCAGGGATAAAGGATTCTCCACTATTTTCCCCAGACTGGAAGTCCGGTGTATGTTGCAAGGTACTTACTTTATGTCTTGCTAAAACATAATCACACACTGTACAATTGTAGGTCTTAAATATGTTTCCAGAAGGGATTTGTGTCTCTGTGAAATACCACATGCAAATCCTTATGATTCTAAAATGTGGTCTTGTACTAGAAACTTTGGAGTAAATGCTATAGAAGGTTTCAGAGTAGATGCAAATGTTCATTTTGCACTTGTGAAAATTATGTTTATTAATACAGGTTCTTATATAACTGTCCTTTAGATTTTTGCATGTTTGATGATTCATCATTGTGACATATCACAGCACAGCTGGTTGCCAGGAGTGACATTATAGCAAAGATTTATATAAAATATCTAAAAGTTATGTAGCTATAATGCTTCCACTCCATGGGTGGCGCCATAAATCCCCACATTGAGGATAATAGCTCTGGCAGAAAAAAAGTTCCACAAAGAAAAACTCTAGTAATGAAACTACCTGTATTCAACATCTCTGCAAATGAAACATGGCTATAAAATTTATATCTAAAAATATCCAGCATCTGCAAGGAGTTAACATTGGAAGTTTGAAAGTCAAAAATTAGTATAAAGTAGGTCTTGTTTGGCAGAGCAGGAAGTATATAAATTTTTTAGTGCCCTAGTAAATAAGTTCTTTATTTTTGAATAATTTTAGACTTACAGAAAAAATAATGCAAAGACAGTATTTGTGAGTAATTTTAAATTGACTTCCTAAACTATTAGGTTGTTGCAGTTTATTTGTATGGAAAAAACTATCATTTGGTTAGAATTATGTTTACAACTTGGTTGATGATTAGAAATTACTAAACTCATGCTGAAAATGGACGTAATCTTGCATTTGTGATATTGTAGAAGTGAGTCAACATGTATTTTGTTTTCCGTTACATCCAAGTAAAATTTTGACCAGAAGATTTTTTTAGCATGATTGTATATATGCATATGGTTACTCTCTCGTGTGTTCAAGGCCTACATGATAAACGAGAAAGACTCAGTCCTTAGTACACTTCCAGCTTTTAAGATTTCTTTCTTTAATGACTCCATGATGAATAATATATAAGATCTTACGAGAGAGAATTTTCGTCCCGAAATTCCACAAGAAGCCTAAAGAAAAATCAGTTGTTTTTATTTATTACGTCAACGTAACGAGGGTTAGAGAACCAAATGGATAAGGCACACTATTTAGAGAAACAACGAGAGCAAATTTTACTTCTTACTTCTTTGTTTTACTTATTACTGTAAATACTCATGGTCTTTAACCTTTACCATAAAATATTTCAAGTTACACAATGAATCATTATACCGCTTTGATTTAGAATTCTGTAGTTGGAAGTCATGATATTTCTGTTTCATTCTCATTAGTATTCCCAGTCTTCATTTTGCTGAGAGTTGCTGACATGTCGTGCTTAGATGGGACTAGAGGAAAATGTGACAGCATCCCTCCTTTTAGAGTCATTTGATTCTCTAAACTGAGACCCACTTAGAAAAATATAATGTGTATTTGTTGAAGTTTACAGAGAATAGTCACATAGTTTCTGGTGTAATTGCTAAATCTCTCTCCATTTGTCTTATGGGAAACTTAAAACTCAGTGTCATACAACGTGTTTTCCAAGGTCACACAGATAAGTATCATGGTTGCAGCCAGAGATTATGACGCTAGGTGAAGTAAGTCAGTCAGAGAAAGACAAATGCCATATGATTTCACTCATGTGGAATTTAAGAAACAGAACAACGAACAAAGGGATAGAAAGGAGACAGAGACAGACAGGCATCCAAGAAGCAGACTCTTAACTCTAGAGAAGAAACTGGTGGTTACCAGAGGGGAGGTGGGCCAGAGGACCGGTGAAACAGGGGAGGGGATTCAAGAGTGCACTTGTCCTGATGAGCACTGAGTAACGTACAGAACTGTTAAACCACTATATTGCATACTTGAGACTAACGCTGTATGTTAACTACACTGGAATGAGAATTAAAAAGCTTAATTAAAACGAGTAAGCAAACAAAAGAGATGACACAGATAAGTAATGAATTTATGACAACCTTTACAGTGTGTAGCTCCAAATTCTAGCAAATTGAACAATAACGCCAAGAAGGACCAATGCTTCCGGGCTGCAGAGCCGTCTAGGGGCTCCCTATATGAAGGCTATAGTTTGTAGGTATTATTTGGGGCATAGGTGGTAGTGAGGTAACAAGAAAAATTGTATGGTGAGACGAGCCCAGGATTTGAGTTCCAACAATGAAAATATTTTAGCCTCAGCTTTCACATCGGTAAAAGTTGGTATAACAATTCTAAATCTACCTGACTTTACAACATTGTTGGGACCATAACTGTGAGAAGATATGCATAAGTGTTAAATTATAGTTTATAATAATAAATAGAATCTTCAATGTGGGGGCCTACAAATATTTTATACTATGATTGGCTCCAACTTAACCATATTTTATACACCCAAGTTATTCAAATTTTACATTTAAAAGCCTGCGTTCTGATCAAAACAGAATTAATGAATCTAATAGTTTCATTTGTATTAAAGCCTTATGCCAAAGATGGCCATCGTTAAATATCTTTGGTTGAATTACTAATTTTTATTTTAATTTAATAAGCGTGATTAAGTGTTTTATAAAATTGGAAACAGTGCAAAGCATTTCAATAAAAGCCGGAAAACAAATTTTGAATGCATGTAATGAAAATATATATTATTTTGCTATTAATACATCCTCACTGTCAATTTCCCACCACTTTACAGATGTCAGTCCAGCTGTCACTGTTTTTTTTTTTCAACTGAGACATAATTGGCATCCAATATCGTGTTAGTTTAAAGTGGACAGCCCATTGACTTGATACATGTGTATGTTGCAATATGATTACCTCTGTAGTGTTATCTAAAACCTCTATTACTTTACATAATTATCATCTCCTCTTTGTGGTGAGAGTAACTAACATTTAATCTCTAAGCACCCTTGAAGTTCATAATACAATATGTGTGTCCATGATCTCTATGGTGTGTGTTAGACCTCTGGGACTTGTTTACCTACTCGAAAGTTTGGTACTCTTAAGCAACATTGTGCCAATTCCCCCACCTCCCAACCCCGGTCAACACCATTCTATTCTGTTTTTACAAGTTTGGCTTTTTTAGATTCCACTTATTCGTGAAAGTATATATTATTTGCCTTTCTCTGTTATGACTTACCTCACGTAACATAACATCCTCAGGGTCCATCCATGCGGTCACAAATGGCAGATTTTATTCTTTCTCATGGCTGTATAATATTCCACTGTACCAACATATGCCACATCTTCTTTATCCATTCACCCACTGACATTTAAGTTGTTTCCGTATCTTGACTATTCTGAATGGGCTGCAATGCATAGGGAAGTTCAGGTATCTCTTTGGGATCCTGATTTCATTTCCTTTGATAAATACCCAGAAGTGGGACCACTGGATAGTATGGTAGTTCTATTTTTATCTTTTTAAAAATATTTATTTATTTATTTATTTATTTATTTATTTATTTATTGGGAGAGAGAGAGAGAGAGAGAGAGAGCTGGGGAGGAGCAGAGAGAGAGGGAGAACGAGAATCCTGAGTTGGCTCTACATGGCCAATGCTGAACCATGAGATCATGACCTGAGCTGAAACCAAGAGTTGGACACGTCACCTACTGAGCCACCCAGATGACCCTATTTTTATTTTTTTGGGGGGGACTAGATCCTGTTTCCCACAGTGGCTGTGGCAGTTTACCTTCCCACCCACAGTGGTCAGTGTCCTTTCCTCCACGTCCTCGCGAACACTGGTTTTCCATCTTCTTGATGATGACCATTCTAACAGGTGTGAGGTGGTATCTCATTGTGAGTTTGATCTGCACTTCCCTGATGATGAGTGAAAATCTTTTCATATACTTGTTGGCCATTTTGATGTGTCTGCATTGGAAGAAATATCTATTTAGCTCTTCTGTCATTGTTTTAATCAAATCAATTTTTTTTCTTTATTGAGCGGTATGAGTCCTTGATTTTTTTAATTGTAATCCATTCTGCAATATATTTTTCATATATATGCATTTATATGCATTTGGAAATATTTTCTCCCAATCCGCAGGCTGCCTGTTCATTTTTTTTTTTTATTGCTTATTTTGCTGTGCAGAAGTTTTCAGCTTGACGTAGTCCTACTGGGTGATTTTTGTTTTTGTTACTTGTGACTTTCGGTGTTTGCGTGCCCTCAAAACTGTTTTAAATCTTTTCTCAGCTGGATGGCAAAATTGTGTTCCTTTGAGCCATGGGACCCTTATTGTTATTTTTGGTTATGGTATATTTCCTAACTCTTCACGTTCCTTGTAGTTTTGTGTTGCTATTTTTGTACTGGAGGCAGCAGATACCTCCCCGAATCTTTGAAAAATAGATCGACAACACAATGAGCATATCTGATTTAATTACGACAAATGAAAGGCTATACATGAACCCCAACAGGTCTTCTCCTGTGAATATTTGCTATTGAAGTTGGAAATATCAAACATTCCAAGTGTTCCATTGTACAAGAATGTAAAGTGGACATTCCCCACCTTTTATAGATATACATAAAGATAGATAATTGATAGATGATAGATAGATAGATAGATAGATAGATGATAGACTTGATACCAATACCTGATAAAGACATTGCAGACTAAGGATCAATCTTGTTCATGTATAAAATCCAAGAATATATGAGATGACAAAAATAATAATTGCCTTAAACTGTAGTTTATTCCAGGGATATAAAGGTGTTTGAAAATACCTAAGCCCATTATATCTTCACCAAATTAACAGAGAATATAGGGAGAAAAATGGAAAACAGATGATCAGTTTGTTAGATAAGGGAAAACGCATGTGATAAAAGTCAACATATAGAAGGAGCTGCCCCTAATCTGAGAAAGAGCATTTACTAACAACTATATGTAGCATAACATGTAATACCACTTACTGGCGATCTATCGAAAACTCCGTCTCTGAGGCTGGGAATGATACAGATACCGACTATCTTCATTTTTCCTCAACATTGCATTAGAATGGTCACAAGGCTAGAAAAAGACACAAAAGGGATTAAGACTTGGGAGGAAGACATAAAATGTCAATATTTGCAGAGGACAGCATCATCCTTCTAGAAAATCCAAAGGGATCTTTGAAGTATTAGAAATAGTACGTGAATTTGCAACATTAATAAACACATGGCTAACTTGAAATTAAACAAATATTTTTATATAACTTCATCAGACATAGAGATAGCGAAATATTAAAGCTATATAATGTACAAAACTACCAGAAAACATTGGCAGCACTCTGCTTCTATGTAAGGTAGAGCGAGCTCTAAGGGAGCCCTGCTCCCACTCCAATGGTGAGGAAACACTTGGATAATCTACAAAACATTCCTTTTTTTCTGAACTCATCAGAATCCTGGGGTCACAAAGCAACCAGGGAGCCTGAATTTTGAAAACGGGCAAGCCTCGCTGGGGGAATGCTTCAGCATTGGCAGGGCGCGAGACATAGAAACAACCGCCATATAGGTGGGTAGGAAGCCCACTAGAATTTTAATGAATTTTTACAGGTCATGGGTGGATCGTCCTGACAGCTAGAACCCTTGGGCGCTCGGACACAAAAGAAGTTTACAGTGAACTGCGTGCTCTTTTCTAAGGATGCTAACGAGAAGTCTGGGGCCGTGCGGGAGATTCGAAATATCCACAATGGTGATGCATACACCTGAAATCGCACCCTCTTCTGGACCCTCTTCCGGACCCTTCTCTCGCATCAAGCACAGCCTGAAGTGTCTGGATGAAGGGCAGGACACACATCTTCCCTCAGGTCTATTACTCAGTAAGAAGCGACACATCATTGGAAGCAAACATACTCTGCTGGGATAGGAAAAGTAGAAGCAAAAACCTCTGTAGCTCAAGAAGCGTCAGAAAAGTTGCTCAGACCCACAGATCCATTCTTATAAAAAGCAACATTTTCAACTATAAATCCCTATATATATCCAATAAGAGGCTGTCATATTCTACCTTGACTAAATAGGACCCAAGTGTTTGATTGCATATGTCGGCATACAATGAACAAGGTAATGATTAGCTTTAGAAAATCTCTGGGGGAAAAGAATAATTTTACTTTTGTAAAAGAAACTGTCATCCTTCCCGAAAGCCTGCTAAAATCGGGCTTTCACTAATGTACACGTATGCAATACACTTCAGTCACGTCACTTGGGAGATTTAATTAATTAGAAATTTCTTTTGGGACACCTGGGTGGCTCAGTCGGTTAAGCTTTCAACTTCAGCTCAGGTCATGATCTCACGGCTTGTGGGTTTGAGCCCCGCGTCGGGCTCTGGGCTGACAGCTCGCAGCCTGGAACCTGCTTCGGATTCGGTGCCCCCCTCTCTCTCTGCCCCTCCCCTGCTCGCACTCTTTCCCTCTCACTCTCTTAAAAATAAACAGAAAAAAGAAAGAAAGAAAGAAAGAAAGAAAGAAAGAAAGAAAGAAAGAAAGAAAGAAATTTCTTTTGTGAAACACTAATTTTCAAAATTATAAGTGTGCTTTGTGACCTAATATAAATAATCAAATGTTTTCCCTGCTTTCCGTTCCCCTACGGCTGCTGCAGGTACCACCGTCGATTTCAACTGTGTCAAACGGAAATAGCAGGGACTGGCCGCGGTCCTCCCTTCTGGAGGAGCCAGACGTGTTTTGCACGTCTCAAAAATCAACGCGTCCCTACCATGGAGGCTTCCATGATCCACCTTTTCCACGTGTCGCATTGCTTATGAGGAAACGGAGGAAGGTTTTGCTTTATGAATACAAGGAACGAGACAAAATGGAATTTAATGGAAACCTGGGACAGAGGTCAACAACGGAACAGCTTTGACAGTCATCATTGCTGCACAAAAGTCTGTGGACAGTGTCCTTACAATTCTGCAAGTAAGGTATTCATTCCCCATGTTCTACTCAGAACTTAGTTTTAGTTTTTATCCCTAAAGAAAGCAGTTTTCTAGAACTATTTCACTGTACTTTGTGGAAGTTATGAGCTAGATACATCTTGCACTTCTATAGGAGTTAAAAATGTGGTGTTTCCAAGGCGCCTGGGTGGCTCCCTCGGTTGAGCGTCTGATCTTGGCTCAGGTCATGATCTTGAGGTTTGTGAGTTTAAGCCCCACCTTTAGGTTCTGTAGTGACATTTTGGAGATGCTTGAGATTCTCTCTCTCTCTCTCTCTCTCTCTCTCTCTCTCAAAATAAATTAAAAAACAGCAAATTAAGAGCCAAAAGTGTGGTGTTTTCACCTACAGTATACAGCATGTATTTTATTTTCATAATAGTGCTGGGACCCTACTCCCTGTAACAGTGCAGTGTGAGTTGTAGAGATATTAAGAGACTTGTGTCAGTTCACAGGCCTTGTAGATGGTGAAGGGAGGGAGCGTTTCCACTCTTCTGTCTCTTAACCAGTTTCCCAGAGCAAGCACGGCCCTCCCTGATGTGGTGCCTAATGCTTCTGGAACTTGAACACACGTACAACTGAAGAAAGTTGAGCAGCTGACTTATATCTACTATGTAATGTAAGTAAACCTCCCTGCCTTTCTGTGCTAGCCCAAGTTATTTGCCAAAATAATTACTTTGCCTTCTGACAGACTTTGGTTTGGGTGACCGTGGACTAAATAATTGTGTTAACAAAGACATCCAAGGGGCGCCTGGGTGGCTCAGTTGGTTGCGCGTCTGACTGTATCTCAGGTCGAATCTCGCGGTCTGTGAGTTCGAGCCCCACGTCAGGCTCCATGCCCATCGCTCGGAGCCTGTTTCGGATTCTGTGCCTGCCGTCTGACTCTCTCCGTCCGTTGTCTGTGCCAAAAAAATAAATAAAGGTTAAAAAAAAAATTAAAAAAAAAAAAGACATCCAAGTACAATATTTTGCCCGAATTTTGGATCTCCTGACCCACCAAGTTAGCCAAGGAGGCCAGAGGGCTTTTTATGCACCATTACCTGCATATGCATTGTCCTCATTCTTTATATAAACAATTGTAAATGAGTGCACAACAACAAACAGGCTCTCCTTAAGGGCTAAAATTCCCTTATTTGAAAAAAAAAAAAAAAGCAAGGCCTTTAATACTTACAGCTTGTGACCAATTTCAGCTTAAAAAATGTACTGCGATGTTTGCAGCTATGCTGCAAATGCTTTACAGATGTCAATTTTCACTTTCTTTTAGACGGAAATGAAAACATAATATGTCATTTCTGTATTTTAGCAACATTTTGTATCTTTAATACCGAGTATTTCTATGAAATAAAAATCTTCCTCTAGAGAAGACATCTTAACCAAAGGTATTTAAGAATAAAAAAATGACTAATTGTCAAAAGAAATTAGTTGGTAGGGCTAAATAAATTTTAACAATGATCTCCATAATCAAGACCAGTAAAAATACTACCTAGGATATAGTTCCTTCCAAATCATCGAATGTGTAAAAACCATCTGTGTTTTTTCATTAAAAACACACATGTAGGTTAATATTTATTTTTTTAAAAAAGATGTAGAAATCCACAATCCAGGGGCATCTGGGTGGCTCAGCCTGTTAAGCATCAGACTCTTGATTTCAGCTTAGGTCTTGATCTGGCCATTGTGAGATCGAGCCCCATATCAGGCCCTGCTCTGGTGCAGAGCCTGCTTGGGATTCTCTCTCTCCCTTTCTCTCTGCCCCTCCACTGCTTGCTCTCTCCTCTCTCTCTCTCAAATAAACATTAAAAAAAAAAAAGAAACGACAATCCATCGCAACAAAATACCACATGACATAGCAGGTATTGATTAAAAATTGTTATTTAGCTAGATTACCTCCTGCACTTGTTGATTCGAAAGAGTCGTTGTAGACATAAGAGAAAATAGTCCAAACAGAAAAGTAAAAACAATTAAAAAGAAACACATAAAAGAATCATAAGAATAATGATTACATTTGGAAATAAAAATATGCTTTTCCCAGACCGATGTATTTTACTACCTAAGGCAGGTCCTTGGCACATGGAATTACATCAACAACCTGAGGACATCGTCATTGACTGTTCAAATGTCTAGGCATGAATTAGCACTGCGTTAATGTGATAATCACGAAATTAGTCTAGTGGGGATTTGAAGACATTATTTAAGAAATAACCTTCATTCTTTTTTTAATGAATGGTTTATTATTATTATTACATTAAACTATTAGTTATTACTGATAGTTTCTTTTTCTTAGATACATATGGAAGTAGGTGGCTGATTGCAGGTGCTAGCTTTTCTGGTAACATTCAGGCCACTCTTCCTTGATTTTTTTCACTTCCTGCCTACTGTCGAGGAGAAAATTGGGTCTGTGTTTCTAAATGGGTCATATGAAACACATCGATCATTAGCTTCTAGGTCTCTGAATATCGCCATCTTTGTATTCAAAGGATTTTTTTCCCCTGAGGCTTTTTATTCATTTCAAGATGTACCTGGGATACCACGTGATTTATTTTTATCCTAGCAGAATTAAATAAATTAAAAAAAATTAACGTTTATTTATTTTTGAGAAAGAGAGACAGAGTGCAAACAGGGAAGAGGCAGACAGAGAGGGAGACAGAGAATCCAAAGCAGGCTCCAGGCTCTGAGCTGTCAGCGCAGAGCCTGATGCGGGGCTCAAACCCATGAACTGAGAAATCATGACCTGAGCTGAAGTCAGACGCTTAACCGACTGAGCCACCCAGGCGCACCATTAAAGAAACATTTTTAAGTTTATTTAATTGAGAGAGAGAAAGTGAGTATGAGGGGGAGAGGGGCAGAGAGAAAAGGAGAGAGAGAATCCCAAGCAGGTTCCATGCACCTGACGCGGGGCTCGGTCTCATAAACTGTGAGATCAGGACCTGAGCCAAAATGGAGAGTCAGGTGATTAACTGACTGAGCCACCCAGATGCCCTGGTATTGAAAAATTTCTAATCCCTAGATAGAAGACATGTTCCAAAGTATGTCATTACTGCTCTGGTTGGCTCAGGTCACTTATTCCACGGATGGAAAATGGCTGTTTATTTGGTATAGTCTTCGGATTATAAATGTTGAAACATACAATGGACATGAGTCAAAGTGTTCTTCCTTTTTCAGGTCAAGTCTTGCCGTTAACATTCAGAGGCTGGAACACCTGTAACCCAAGGTGAGTGACCGCCAGGTGAGGTTAGAGGAAACGAGCCTTCTCGCCCACACATAACGATCAGGAATTTCCAGGACATGCTGAATTCTGGTATTTAGTTTAAAAATGATTGCCAATTTTGTCTTTTTTTTTTTAGTAAACCCTCGGGGCTATTGTAAAATTGCAGTGGAGAGTACATAAGAAGTGCAGTTAGTCTGAAAAGATCTGAGAAACACCTGTTTCTGTTTTTCTTAGTTTTGGAAAGTACATTCTTTCTTCTCTTTTCTCTTTCCCTTTATACTAGCTTGTTGCTCCCTTAGGATGTCTTTTTTTTTTTAATTTCAAGGAGAACAGGTTATTTTTTTTTAATTTCAAGAAGATCAGGTCTTTGCTATTTGTATTTATTAAAAGGAACATATTTTGACTAAAATACAAAATCCATGAAGTTACTTTACACTATTATCCAATCCACACACATTTTCTTACCTAGAAGGCCATTCTAAGAAACTGTTCATCCCAGATCTTAGACTGAAGGACCTTAAATTACCTTTTCGCAAAACACAAGATCAGTTCTGACTTCTATTAGTGTATCTTTGTAACATGTAAAAGCAGGTTGAGTGTTAAAATACTTGTAGGGAATGCTGGGCTAGATTTTTCCCAACTTTTCATTTGTTAATCTGTGTCACCCTCCAAGACAAGGTACATATTACACAGTTTTTCCCAAGATTATTTGATCATGTAACTCTTTCCCCCCTAGAATATCCTTAACACGAATGCTTTAAGAAAACGTTTTGGAAATTTTCATTCCCTAATCGAAAATATATAAATGTAGTAAGTCTTTCAAGCAAAAAAGTTAATTTTATGACTTATTATTTCTTCTAAGAAATAATAAACCAAGGCTAATGTTCAGTGATTCTTATTCACATTTTTAATGCTTTGAAGTCAGGTATTTCAAGACCATTCTAGAATAATTAGGGTGGAAATGGGGCAGATAGCCCTGTGATAACCTCAGGTTTTATGGTTTAATACTCAATAAATTCCTGGATGATTTCTGGTGAATTTTAAACCTCTTAAAATTGGTCCATTTCCAGTCATTTGGCACCTTTTTAAAATGCCTTCTTTTGTTTATTTTTAAATTGATGGTATGAATAATAAGGAAAGGAACAAGTTTCCCTCTTAGATCCTTAGATCACCTTATGAAAGATGGTGATCAAGTTTGGTGGAAATTAGCAGCCATAATTTCCACATTAAAAAGCTATGGAATATAAAGCTATTTATTATATAATCTTTTATCCTTCATAACCAAGACTAGCCCAGTGGTCACAAACAGACATAGACATACAAATATATTTATGCATAAATGCATTTTATTGAACCAGGAAATTCCCATAAACAAACATGTTGCATGTACATCGATTTTTTTTGGAAAGAAAACACTTCAAATTTTCCAAAAATAATTTACCCCCTGCATAGTTCTAGTACAGAAATTAATGATGGTAGGGCCTGTTACCATCTGCTCCATAAATGCCCTGGTGATCCAGTTATAGGGAAAAGTAAACACTCCTTACCACTGCAAAATTATAATTTTAAATGGGCATTAAGATATATTTTTCTACTTGTTCTCCTTCTCAACATCAAATAGTCTTGGTATTAAAACACAACAAAGAAAAAGAAAAGAATAAATATCACAGCAAATGCCTGTATGATACAAGCAGCAGACTGGTTGATCCTACAACCTCTCAACTACTAAAAGTAAAACTTATTTTTAAAACAATTTCTCTTTTGTGATCATTTTCTTTGAAATCATAAATCATGTGTGGAGGGCTTTTAAAATTATGTAGTGAAATATACACCTGTGTAATTTTTTTATCAAGTCACAAAAATTCATGCCAAAAAGTATAGCCAATAGCCTGCGAAAGTAAGAAAAAAAAAATAGAAGTTAGGAGTAATTCTATTTCCCGTTTTTTCTTCCCCAGAAGAACGTAAAATTACAAGGTGAATAAAGTAAGAAGCACAGTTCTCTTAACTAGGTCATTAAGAGAATATGAGGAACAAATTAAAAGACAAAAAAATAGGGTTTTATTATACGACTCTATCTCAGTAATTTTTACCTACCTATGGTGAGTTCAGTACACTGGGCGCTCAGATAGACCCCATGACACAACAATCCTTGACAAGGTTGCCTTTGTTGTAAGGGTTAGGTAATCTTTTTTAAAAAAATATTTCTTTATTCCTTTTGAAAGAGAGAGAGAGAGAGAGAGAATCCCAAGCAGGCTCTGCACTGTCAGTGGGCACAGAGCCTGATGCGGGGCTCGAACTCATGAACCATGAGATCGTGACCTGAGCCGAAACCAAAAGTCGGACACTCAACCGACTGAGCCACCCAGGAGCCCCAAGGTTTGGCTAATTTTACTACACTTGTACCAATGCTTTCATTCCACGCACTGCATTGTATTACAGGTTTTCTGGAACAGTGTACTTCCTGAAAGAAAAAAGAAAAAAAAAAAAGACTCATTTGTCATGGGCTCTGACGTCACTTATACTAGTGATAAAATCAAAACTTATCAGATGGGTCAAAATTTGGGAGAGAAAACAGTTTAAATGTACAAATAGCTCAACATCTGATTTCTTAAGAGATATTCAGTTGACCTCAATTCCTGCCTATCTTTTCTTGATGTAAAGTGATGGGCATGATGACGTTTTAGGACTTGCCATAAAGATTAATATCATTGATCTGGAATCACACTGTCTGCATTCAAATCCTAACATTATTAGAAGGTTAGTAACATTCAGAGACTTCTTCAACTTTTTCGCTTGAGTGTATGTGTGTTTGTTATAATCTATGAAATGGAGATAAAACCAATGACTGTTTGATTTCATTACACGAAATGCCCGATACAGGCTAGTCAACAGAAACAGACAGCAAAGTAGTCATTGTTTGGGGGGGGTTGATGACAAATTGGGGCAAGGGGTATACATGAGGGTGTGTGGCTCCTCTTTGAGGTGGTAAAAATACTCTAAAATGACTGGGGTGATAGCACATACATATGTGAATATACTGTAAACATTGGTTTGCCCACTTCATGTGGGTGAACTATATGGCATGTGCATTATATTTCAATAAAGCGGTTAAAGAAACAAACTTATTTGTGTGACTTCTTTTACTGTGGTTTTCATATCACTTGCCCACAGGAAATACACCTAAATGATCTGATAATTTAGGTGAATATGGTAGATAAATGAGAAGGAAGGTTGATGGTATAGACTGCATGAGATTCAGAGGAACATGGATTTTAAGGGTGGTTGGATAAACACTGATCTGGTGTTGTTCCTGTGAATGTACCAGCCTGGTACTGAAATTGTTTTGTGTGGAAGTAGGTTGTGGGGTCAATGAGGCATCTTGTCCTTCCTTCTCCAGACATTATGGCTGCTATGAGTCCGCTCTGTGTACAGCTTCCCAGATATTCAGTTACAAATTATTTTAATTCAAAGAATGAAAGCAAAGCTTTTGAAATACTTGAAATAATTCCTAAATGTTTTTTTGTTTGGGGTTGATTTTGCAAGATTTCTTCTGAAAAGGAAAATTCCAGAATAAATGCTTTTTGGCTATTGAACAATATTCTCTTTGTTGTTTCCTTTTCAGTTGTTTGTGATTGGAAATCAGTTGTAGGAGACGCTGTTGTATCATGATACCTGAACCCCTAGCCTGACATCTCTTATGACACAATCAGTTTCCTTATCTTCCTGCTGGGGTCTGTAATGAAATGTCACCTTTGGCTCTTATGATATTCGTCTTTTAATATACTCGTTTCTGTTTCCCTTCTACCTCCATGGTCATCCCATTACACAGACAGGTAATTTGAAATTTTTTGATGGCAAGGACTGTAACTGACTAATCCTTGAATTTCTGCCTGGAGTAATTCAAATCTTTATCTTAATTTAAGAGCAAAATGGAAGAAAAATATAAGAAACTCACATTTGACATCAGTATATACGGCTTTTCTAATCATTCTCAAAATCAATGGACACAATATTAGATTATTTTATTAAACTCAACCTAATGACAGTTGATCAGAACAACTGCCTTGTCAAATCAGATGTTAATAAAGTTTTGGGAAGATTAATTCACAGGAATATTCAGAAATATCAGAGAAATATTTAAAGCCATTTTTTTCACAAATTGTCACCTACTATTATATTCCTACACACACACACACACACACACACACACACACACGTATGTGTATGTATATGTGTGTATATATATGTGTGTGTATATGGATGTCTGTGTGTGTGTAAAGCCATACTTTCTAGGTCCTATAGAGTGTTACTGGAGATAACTTAGATTTTCATTTCTGGAAATCTTAACTCTGCATGTAGTTACTGCCTGTTCAAATATCCTTTTGCTTTAAGAGGCAGTTCTCGCACTTGCCCATTTTTGAAGCTTTTACTTTTTTCATTAAGCAAAAATGTATTTCTTTCACAAGTGTAGCAGATCGGCATGTGAAACAAGCATGTCACCCAAGTGTTCTGTTTTAGGAGCGGTCACTAGTGTTTTCCTATCGAAGCCTGCATATTAGGCGGGGGCGTGATCCTCTCCGGAACTCATTCGAACGCCTGGTGGACACCTGCTCCCTTGGCTACAGCTCCAGACCTCTCTCTATCCATGGGACCTTCTTCCGACTACGGCCACTGCTTCTTTCCTCCTTGCCTCCACTTAAAGATGCCAGCATTCCCCTGCCAGCCCCACATATATTTATTTGACTATAGAGTGTTTTAGTTTAGCGGACTCTGCTCTCTCTTGAGGACAACACAAGCGAGTTGGGTCAGCTTAAGAGGTAGCAAACCCTGGCTATCTTCATCCAACAGTAAATTTGGATGTGCACTTTTACCAACACCAAGAGATTGTGGACCCTTTGAAATCACCTTCCTTTAAAAAAATTCTTTTTGTTTTTAAAGTTTATTTGAGAGAGAGGACTTGAGGGAGAGATTGGGGCGCTGTCAATATGGAGCCTGTTGTGGGGCTTGAACTCACGAACTGTGAGACCATGGCCTTACCTGAAACCAAGAGCAGGTGGCCTAACAGACTGAAACACCCAGGTGCCCTTGAAATCACCTTTTGATTTAAGGATGTTAAGTCCAGAATCATATATTTTTTAATTTTTATTTTTTTTTTTAGTGTTTATTTATTTTTGAGAGAAAGAGACCGAGTGTGAGGGGGGGAGGGGCAGAGAGAGAGGGAGACACAGAATCCAAAGCGGGCTCCAGGCTCCTAGCGGTCAGCACACAGCCCAATGTGGGGCTCGAACTCACAAGCGGAGAGATCATGATCTGGGCTGAAGTCAGACACCCAACTGACTGAGCCACCCAGGCACCCCCCAGAATTACATTTTTAAGCAGAGGTGATGAAAGTCTGAGAGATTCTGTTGCTTAGAGGTCTTTGTAAGTGGAAAGCTTTCCCAAAGTCAGATCTAGCTCTAAACCTTGGCAAGTAAGACCCAGGAGAAGTGGTACCCTCTCAGCATCCTGGGGACATACTTCTCCTCTTCAGAGATGATCATTGATGTTCCTTATTGTTGAGTGAGTCTGTGATTATACAACAAATTGCTACTACAAAAGTGATCGTATTGGGCCAAATCGTGTACTTTTTCATTTAACTGAGAGGCACCTTGGTGGCTCAGTCCGTTGAACGTCTGACCCTTGATTTCAGCTCAGGTCATGATCCCAGGGCGGGATTGAACCCCACTTAGGGCTGCACACTGAGTGTGGAGCCTGCTTGAGATTCTCTCTCTCCCTCTGTCTTTCTTCCCCACTCACTCACTCTCTCTCTCTAAAACATTTAAAAATCAGTTAACTGAGAGTTTTGAAGTGTTAATGAAATTTTAAATGTTGTATTTTGAATTTTAAATGTTGTATTTTCTTTCATGAGAAAATTAGAAATTGCTCATCAAAAAATAGCAAATTCGATGTGTTTATCTTTTTAGATAAGATGTTCTTTAGAAATAAGATGTTATTTTGTCCATTTGTCTGTCAGTCTTTGTAGGAAATTACCCAGCTCCCATCGTGGTAACTTTGCATTCCTGGAGTATTTGTGACAACTTAAAGCTTCTATTCAACTTTTCTCCTCATTGTTTTACTTCCACCAACTTACAGAAAATTGGTTATTTTAAATGTATGCTTTTTACAATCCTTTTTTGAATCCACAGAAGGGAGTTTTTCGAAATCTAAACTGTGATGAGAAAACAATTCAAGCCGCTAACAAATGCTATACAAAAATAAATTCGTCTGAGCAGAATATTGTCTTACTTTTTAAATGGTGTCAGGGTTTGAAAACCGTACATTCAGTAACTTGTCATTTCCTAAACACAGACCATTTCTTAAAATGGAGAGGCATTTGGCACTTTATCCAAAGTCTCCTCAAAGGATAGACAGAGAAATGTTATATTTCTCAAAAAGAGAGTCAATAGTTTTCTTTTAAACACCCTGGCTCCTGTTATGGAGGAATTTAATATCAGCACTTACAGATCTGTAGACACATCCTGCACATCCTTAGAAAAGAAGGCTGTGGAATTGCCCTTTGAGATATCAAGTGTAAATTTAGACAAAATGCAATATCAAAGAGATATACAACATGGTCTTAAAGGAAAGGCAATAGCACCAACAAAAATGACAGCAAGCCTCTCTTATCTTGTCAGGAAGACGTGTGAGTTACCTGATAGATTATAATGAACGTATCCAAGTAGAAATGTATCAGTCACTGAGGGTGCTTAATGATCTATGGAAATATCTAAAAGGCATATCAAAGAGGCAAATGCTGGCAAGGCCCGTGCCCAAAAGTTCGGGTGGAAAGGAATAACCATCAGTCTTTGTGCATTTTAATCTATTACGTAAGAACAATGAAGAGATACACATCTTTTAATCCTGATGACACTAAATGTTACTTGCAACTAATTTCCATTGCTCTTGATCTGTCCTCCCTGAAAATTGTTTTTTTTTTTTTTTTTTTTTTGGCAGCTTGGGTATCAGGAATGAATTCAATGGAATTCAATGGTGCACCTTGTTTTATCTCTACCTGCAAATTAATACACCGATTCTCTGGTTTTACAAAGCACTCTCTTGAGATGTTTAACTTATATCCGTATCACGGATAAGGGTCACTGCCGAGTGCAGAAGTTTTAGCTGAATATTGTTAAGCTTGGGTATAACGTGGGTGAGCCGGGAATAAAACACTGCAGGGACCAAATAGTCTGTCTTAATTTTCTCCCTGTTTTTCACTGTTCTCAACGTTCTTCAGGCTTGTACAAATCGAAATCTGAAAAAAAGGGACCAGAACATTCATATCAGGTGATTCAAGAGCTGCATGCAGGTGATCTAGGTCTTTGAGCTCAGGTTGACAGAAAGACCCCATGCACAGTTACTCTTAATATTGCTACAACCAACTCCCACGAGAACACCATACTTCTGACTTGTGATTCAGAGCAATCCCGCAACATATGTATTTGTTTATTATTAACTCCGTGTTCCCTTTCCCCTGGCGTCTGCTTGTGAGAATTATGTAACTAGATAGGAAACAGAAATTCCCCCAGGAGATAACTCTTCCCTCTACTGTAGTTAATAGAATGTCTACTAGGATATCTTCTCTTCCCTGTGGTTAATAGAATTTGTACTGGGATAAGCTACGAATGATCTATAAGACACCAGGGGCTGGGATGTTCCTCTGGTTTTATCTCCACGTGGAAAATTGTTTTCTATGTGTCGAGGCCACCGCTGCACGGTTGCATGTGGTTTTAGGAAGTAAACTTTCTTAGAGCTTCATGACCGGAGGTAGTTTCACAACTTGGAGCACCCTTTCTGAAGTTATCCTTCCAAAGAGACTAAGAGATAGAGATGTTATCTTCCTTGACGATTACCTTGGAAAGGAATGGCATCCGGGTCCTTGAGAAAGAGTCCTGGGCTGTAAACTGCCAAGAAGCTTTTTGTTTTTTTAGAGAGCGAGCAAGAGAGAGAGAGAGAGGGAGGGAGGACACAGAGAAAAGGAGAGAACGAATCCCAAGCAAGCTCTGCACCACCAGTGAGGGGCCCAATGCAGAGCTCAAACCCATGAGCCATGAGAGCATGAGCTGAGAGGAAACCAAGAGTCAACACTTAACCAACTGAGCCACCTAGGTGCCCCTGCCAAGAGCTTTTAAGAACATTCCAGAGGAGTAGAGACATAATCGCAGCAACACGTTTTCTAAAGTAAATGCTCTAAGAAAAGAAGCAGAGGGATCTCTGTGGTTAGGACATATGGATTCTGTAAGGATATGTGAGAGAGAGGTGAGGAATCCAGAGGCAGGAAGAAACTTGTCTCAAGTCTAGTTAAGCTGGCGAGAAAATTAAGGCAGTTTTGGTCAAAAGACATGTGGACTGTCTTTTTATGAAAGCCTCAGTGTAGAGGCACTTGGGTGGCTCAGTAGGTTAAGCATCTGACTCTTGATTTGGGCTTAGGTCATGGTCTCAAGGGTCATGATCTCACGGTTTGTGAGATGGTTCTCTCTCTCTCTCTCTCTCTCTCTCTCTCTCTCTCTCTCTCTCGCAATATAAAACATTTTACATATGTCTCAGTGTAAATCTTGTGTACCCCATCTTTCCCAGGCCCCATAAACTGACATCTGTCCAGAGGATTTCTGCGGTCAACAGCCTTCAGAAATATTGGGGCAATTACCTCACTCATTGTGGCATATCTCGCACGTCAAAGTTGCTCACGCATTTTTGTTCGGATGAACTGCTGTCCTACCTCCATCAAAAAGAGGCTTGTGGAGTTTCTGTAGTTACAGCCTTAAAAAATACTTACTTAGCATCAATTTTGTGCCTTCCACCTGGAATAGGGCTTCCATATGCACTGATCACCAAGACCAGCCCACAACCTCTAGGTACTTAAATCTGGTGGGAAAGACAAATGAATAAACAGGGGATGACAGTCCAGATTGATGAGTCTGTAATACGGCAAATAGGAGGGGCTATGGGAACGCAGGAGTACCAAGAACTGTTAAAGGAGATATTAGTATTGGAAAGACAAGTCAATAATGACAGCAAGGACAAGGTAACATATGTCAAGAAGAAAGAAAAACAAGTACCATTGCACAACGAATCTCAAATAGGAAACACAGTCAGTGTGAGAAGACGCTTAAAATCATGCTAAGACTTTTCTATTGAATGCAACTGTGACCCACTGATGAGATTTAGGAAAGGAGATGTTTCAAATAATCCCACTTACACTGTGCAACGATCACTCTGGCAGAAGAATGGGGGAGTTATTTCTCAGGGGGCAATTCTAGCGGCATGAGTAACCCTTACAAAACTGCAGTACATTAAGGCAAGACTTTTGGGTTTCTGGTCAGTTATCAACCACCAGATATTTACAATTCAGGGCTACCAAGGGTGACCACAACTTCGAATCCGCTGATCTTCTATCAGGTAAATATCCAAGGGATTCTCTCTTTTTCCTCCCCTTCATTAAGTTCCCTTTCTTTCTAACACTTTCGTCCCAAGGTGCTCGGTGGGACACAGTGAGGTAGAACGTTTCTCTACCATAAATACTATTTTTTCTTGTGCTTCCGAGTACTTCGTGTCTATTAAAGCTTAAAGCTCTTTTATTAGGTGCGCAGG
This sequence comes from Acinonyx jubatus, assembly GCF_027475565.1. Taxonomy (NCBI): domain Eukaryota; kingdom Metazoa; phylum Chordata; class Mammalia; order Carnivora; family Felidae; genus Acinonyx; species Acinonyx jubatus. The sequence continues at coordinate 86,250,238 of NC_069392.1, read as the reverse complement.
CATTTAGAATTGTCATGGTGTCTTGATGAAATGGCACTTCCATCAGGAGGAAAGCTTTCTCTATCCCTGGTAAGGCTTTTTACTCTGAAATACATTTTCTCTGATATTACGATAGCCATTCCAACCTCCCTTAAATTAGGAATAGCATGGTGTATAGTTTCCCATCCTTTACTTTTTAAAAAATGTTTTATTTATTTATTTCTGAGAGAGAGGCAGGGGGCGGGGCAGAGAGAGAGATCCGAAGCAGGCTCCAGGCTCTGAGCTGTCAGCAGCCAGCCCGATTCTGGGCTCGAACTTAGGAACCGCGAGGTCATGACCTGAGCCAATGTCGCACGCTCAAGTGACCGAGCCACCCCGGGGCAGTACTCATCCTTCACTTTTGGTGCATTTGTACATTTAAAGTGAATTCCTCGTAAGCAGTATGTAGTAGGGTCTTGCCTTTTACTCAGTCTGACCATTTTTTTTTTTCCTTCTTAGATGGAGTGGTTTTAATCCTGTTGACATTTAAAGTGATGTCTCATCAACCCAACCCACTTTGCTGGGTTCAAATCTACCAATGTCTTATTTGTTTTCTGGATGTCTCAACTGTTCTTTGCTCCTTTCACTGACTTTGTCTTCACAAATGGCTACTTTTTATGACTTATATGTTTAATATTTTCCCTTTTGATTTTGACTATTTTTTTTATCATTCTGTATTATCCCCACAGCCGGCATGTTTTGTTTGTCTTCTCTCTGCCATCCAGCTGGCGAGCTATATATTACATTAGGGAGGTTCTCTGATGTCGTTCCCTTTATAAAACTTCCCCTTTGAGTTTGTTGAGCTTCCAAAACCTATGTGTTGTCATCTGAATCGATACGGAAACATCTCAAGGAATATATTATCATCAAATCCTCTTTCTGTCCTTTGGTGCCACGTCTCTTTAAGGGACTCCAGTTCCACTCATATGCATATGTCAGGCTGCGCAAGCTTGACCGTACTTGTTGGTTTGCTTCTTTTGAGTTCATAAACCTTCTCTCTTATCACATCTGGTCATCTGTAAATGACACCCAGTGCACTTGTCACCTAAAGCATTATATCTTTTATCGCTGTTATTTTGATCTGGGTATTTCCATATCTTCCATGTCTCCATTCATTCTTCCTTCTCTACTTTCTAAACACAGGGAACAAAATATGATAGCTATTATAGTGTCCTTGTTTATTAATTTTATCATTTATATTGCCTTTTGGTGACTGATATATATATATATATACATAAATATGTATATAAATACATAAAAATTATACATAAAAATTATATATATGTATATATGCATAAATATATATAAATACATAAAAATTATACATAAAATATAAATATAAATATATGTATTTTTTCCCCTGGTGAAGATTTCCTATTTCTTTGCATAGTTACTGGTTTTCATTAGATCACCATCTTTGTTGGATGCTGAGCGTGGTGGTATTTGGGTAAATATTCTTGAACTTTGTTCTGGGATTCAGTGAAGTTATTCAGAAAGAGTTTGGTCTTTTTGAGGCTTTTAAACTTTGTTAGGTGAGATTATATCAACCTTTATTCTAGGGTTGATTTTGCCTTGCTACTAAGGCAAAGCCCCTCTGAGTACTGTACCCACTAGCCTTTTACTTAAAATATGTTCTGCTCTTTCTAATGAGAAGCGTGAATTATTTAGAACTCTGGTGACTGTTTCCTCTATTTGGGAGTTATTTCTCTCCTAGCCACGGGTGGTTTCCTCCCAGACAGGTACTAATGGGTACTCGGGTGGAGACTCCAGGGGCCCTCTGCAAATCTCAATCTCTCTCTGTCTCTCTCTGTCTCTCTCTCTCTGTCCCTCACTGGGATACTCTCTCTTCTTTGGCACTCTACTGGGCAACCTCTGGTCACTTTGGCCTCCCTGCATTCCCAGCTCTGTTTTGAATTCAGGAAGGCATCTGGGACCTGCCCGCATCGTCCTCCCATGGGCTGGAAACTGTCTCTTCAGTAATCCAGGCACTGAAACACTCACCTCATTTGCTCCCTTTCTTTCAAGGATCACGGACTGGCATTGACTGAAACCATCGTTTCACATGTTGTCCAGTTCCACATTATTTCCAGATGGGGGTAAATCTGGTCCTTTATACTCCATTTTGATGAGAAGCAGAATTTTCTGCCTCAACACCTACTTTTCTTTAATTAGGTGACTTTTAATGCCTAGCCATGACTTGGTTTTCTCTTGTTCCTGCAGTATTCTTTCCTCCTACAATTGACCTTCATCCACTATTATTATATTCTAATGTTTAAATTCAACATTTTTTATTTGAAAAACTTGATTTATTTTTAAACTAAGAAAGAGTTTGTCATACTCCATAAAGATTTATTATGTGAAATTTATATGAATGAAATAACTCTTTGTTTTTGTATTAAGAGATAATAAATATGTGATGGTACAAAGTAGACTGAAATCTGCTTTATGAACATGAGGAGGGGGTAATTTTCATTATCACAGTTCCTTTGGGGAACTTCACTCCAAACCAAGTTTAAAATAACAACGTTTCACCGAGCCATTGCTACCTAAATGATACCTAATGTTAGTTGAGCTCTTACCATTTGTGAGACACTCTTTAAAAGCTTCGTATGTATTGGCCTTGTGTGTATATGTTCAGAGCAAACATGTGGTAGGTGATCGTATTCATCAGAGCTCTCCAGAGAAACAGAACCAATAGGGTGTATGTGTGTGTGTGTGTGTGTGTGTGTGTGTGTGTGTGTGTATAATACAGAGATTTATTATAAGAAATTGGCTCATGTGATTATGGAGACATGGGAATCCCAAGATCTACAGATTGAGTCATCAAGTTAGCCACCCAGGAGAGCTAATGGCGTAGTTCCCATCTAAACGCAGCATGTTCGAGACCCAGAAAGGGCCGACGTTTCAGTTGAAGTCTAAAGGCAGGAAAAAAGTCATTGCTCTAGTTTGAAGTTAGTCTGTCAGGAAGAATTCTCTTATCTGAAGGATAGAACTTTGTGCTCTATTCAGACCTTTCCCTGTTTGGATAAGGGCTGTCCACACTAGGGAGGGCAAGCTGCTTTACTCGGTCCACCAATTCAAATGTGAAAATCATCCCAAAACTCCCTCGTGGGCACACTCGAGATGTTTGACCAAATATCTAGACATCCATGGCCCAGTAAAGCAGACACATAAAATTAACCATCCCAGTCACATTATCTCTATTTGATATCTGAGGAAACTGAGTCTGGGGAAGGTAAGTTAGTTGGCATCAACAGTGAGCCCAAATTTTGAACCTGTTGGTGGTCCCTAGAGCATATACTTAAGTTACTCTGTGTGTTCCCTCCCATAGAATTTCCTGGCTATTAATTAAACAAACCTATACCGGCAATAACAACATTTTAAGACATGTCTCTTCAGAAATAAAAAACAGAAATTTGAATTTCAGTGATAATCGTGAACAGTCTTAATTTTGTTTCATGTAAAGGCACACCTAGAAAAATGAAGTTCTTATCTCAAACCTGTTCTAAAATCTTTAGATTAGACATGAGGAAACTATTGCACAGAAATTGAAAATATCTACTATTCTACTCAGCCCACGTCTCCAGCAAGGGTTGACAGTAGCAGAAATGGCGGAAAGAAATGAAGAAAAAGTGGGGGGGGGGGGCTTAATCAATGAAGCAACAACAGAAATAACAATAAAATAATCTAATAATAATAATAATATTTTCTTAGAATACTATAGTTCTAATTTTCATAGTAAGTTTCATTTAGACCAAAGACAGACAAATTATTTCAACCTTTTAAAGTCTAAAACAACTCATTCCGTTATTAACATTCGTTCAGATTATTATTACAATGGCCATCTTAGAAAAGGCTATATGTTGTATATAATATCTTGTTTTTACTGCAAAATCCCAGTAATAATTTATTTCAATGACCAGTCTATTCTGTGCTGCCTTAATATTGAGAGGGATTAAGGTCTATTTCTTTTTAAATTTATAAAGGATCCTAGTTAAAATTAGACTAGCTATGTTGCCCAGCTTAAAAAAAAAAAAAAGTTTTGAGCAATGGGGAAAACAAGGAAGAAGCATCTACCAAATGCCACACCCCCCACTTGAGGGACATCTGGCCACAATATTATATATTCAAATATATCATGTGGACATATGGTTTCTATCTTTTGGCTGACGCAAGTGTTGATCTCTTATACTCTACCTGGAGCTAAATCTATAAAATCAGAGTGTTTTGCTTATGAAATTTAGCTTTTTCTCATCACTTTCCATTTAATGGGAACTGTCATATATTGTCTGTTCAAATACAAACTTAGGAAAAACTGAACTTAAAAGAATAGCAGATGTATTTTAGTACCATTCATTTCATCTTACTTATCCCACTATGATTTATACATTCTTTCAATATTTTAAACAAAAATCTTATAACGTGCTTCCTTATGTTTGGATAATTATTCAATTGCTTTCCTTCTACTTCTAATGACTGTCCACTTTTGTATATGTGTTGGTAGGCTACCAAATAAAAAATAAAGTAAGATATAAAAATACGATCACCTGGGGCACCTGGGTGGCTCAGTCAGTTGAGCGTCTGACCTCAGCTCAGGTCACGATTTTGTGGTTTGTGGGTTCGAGCCCCACATCAGACTCTATGCTGACAGCTCAGACCCTGGAGCCTTCTTTGGATTCTGTGTCTCCTCCTCTCTCTCTGCCCCTCCCTGGCTTATGCTTGCTCTGTCTCTCAAAAACAAATGGACAAGCTTTAAAAAATTAAAAATATAAAAGTAAAAATATTATCACTTACATCTTTCAGAGGATTGCTTTATATCCTCCTATTGTCTAGAATGCATCTTATTTGTGCTCACCTTTCACTTATTTAAATAAATTAATTTGCTCTGATCTAGAAAGCAGCAAGGTGCTCTGATCTAAAGCGAGCACCGAGGTTCCTGGTGCTCAGTCAGTTAAGCATCCGACTTTGGCTTAGGTCATGATCTCAGTTTGTGGGTTCAAGCCCTGCGTTGGGTTCTGTGCTGACAGATCCTGGAGCCTGTTTCAAATTCTGTGTCTCTCTCCGTCTCTGCCCCTCCCCAGCTCTATCTCTCTCTCTCTCTCAAAAATAAACAAACATTAAAAAATTAAAAATAGAATAAAGTTAGTATTGACAACATTATGAACTTAATGAAGTTAATGAGAATGAGTAACATAGGGAAGACGTGTGATGCTGTTCAAACATACTTGTAGCCAAAGACTGGAAATGGGAAAGGGGTCAGTTCGTGATTCCCAGGGATCCGACCTCACTTCAGCTCCTTAGCTAAGAAGAAACCTTGTTTCTGGACCTCAGTGAACCCACATTTGTGTGACCACATCTGCGGCAGCCACCGTGCTGCTGAGCAGAAACCAAAGTTCATCTCCTGAGGCTGCGGGAGCCTTGGATTCAGAACCATCCCCTGCCTGCTGAAAACGCACGCTTTTCATCAGTGAAGGTGGGATGAGCGACTTCTACCTTCTTCTCACCTCCACACTGCTGGGTGGACCCTCAGTGGCACAGTGGCACCGACCCGCCCCCATCAAGGAAATCTGGAAATGCATTTTGGGAGCCTCTGGAAGATTACAAGCCCTGGGGCTGAATATCAATGGACAATAATGGGCAGTGGGCTCTCTGCATAGTTAACGCAGAGGGCCCATCACGGCAACTTAATTATGTTGCTCTTGACACTTTGTTTTGTGGACACTTTCAGCAGATCTCAAGGTTATAAAACAGTAATGACATCAATCAGTGTTGATGGTACTTCCAAATCTGGTGGCAAACAGAGTCAGTGTGCTGTAATGGGGTTTGATTTATCTTTATTATCGCCTTTGGAAAGGTCACCTGGGGGGGGGGGAAGTGTAATTCTTATTGGAACACTGGACATATGTAAAACATGAAGGCTAGGACTTGAGTCCGATTCTCATCCACGATCTACTCTCTACCAATAAAAATCACAGCAGATCAGTTGTCCCTTTTAAACGCTCCACTAATGCCTGCCTCTTTATAATAGATTCCAAAGGCGTTCCCACAGCCTCTAGGTGGTCATGATCCCTGGCTTGGTGCATAGTTTGAACGTCATATAACACCTTTAGGAACTCTAACTCTAATGTCAGAACCATAATGGCAACAATTTGTTTCTCTGGGTCACTGCAATTGTTAAGCCCACCCAGATCAGTCCTTATTGTGGGCAAACCATGAATATGTATGAGGAATGATTTAAAAAGCCAGTGAATGTATGACCCTCACCATACCCAAACACTAGGACTTGTGATAGATAGTGCCAACTGGATACTCAAGAACCATTTTTTCTCCTTCTTTTCTTAAAATCATTGATTAGAGTGGTGATACTTCTAGCAAAATAACATTCAATTTTCCAGACACCTTTGAGGTTAAGGGTGGTCATTTTCCAGAGTTCTGATCGATGAAATGTAAGTGGAAATCTATATGTCTTCTCAATTTCTTCCTTCCTTCCTTATTCTCTTTCTTCCTCTCTCTCCTTTTTTCTTTCTTTCTTTCGTCTTTTTGTCTTTTTCTCTTGTGTTCTCAATTTCTTTTTTGGGGGGGATTAGTTCCTATATATATATATATATATATATATATATATATTTAATTTTATTTAAATCCAAGTTAATTAACGTACAATGTAATGGTGATTTCAGGAGTAGAATTTAGGAATTCATCATTGTCTTCTCAATTTCTAATTATGCCTGGTGATTAACTAGGGAAGTTTCATTTTGTGATTAAGTGCTGCCTGTTTTTCATTGATGCCTCCTTTGATAGCCTCCTACCTGATCCATCTGACCCACGGATGGGAGGTTGAATGATATGATATGAATGGCATACATCTAAGGTATTTCATATTTTTAATGACTGAAATCTATATTTCCTTGTTCTAATCTCAGAGCTCAATGCTTGAGCATACATATCAGGATTCAACATCACTACTAAGAAATTTCTCTGTTTGTTGTGTTTTAATAAAAAAGATCTGCCTAAATATTGGATTGGAATATGCTACAGACTAAGGAACAGAACCTGTTCAAAATCCTTTTCCCACACCTTCTTTTACCATGGAACTTATAAAACTGAATTAATCACCTTTAATAAAACAAAACAAAACAAAACAAAACAAAACAATTACCTTTCCAGATTCTGTTGTCCAAATAAAATTGCTCATATGAGATGCACCTAGCTGAGGAAATGTAAGTGAAGGTTCCCGAAAGTAGGTTTCCCTTCCTATCAAAAATGCAACGATCCGTAGCAAAAAGGTATGAAGCCCTTCCAACCAATTTTTCTAACCTGAAATATAGATGCAACTCTTGGAGGTACAGCATTCATTCTGTGACCAGAAGGACAAGTACCACATACGTAGGATGGTGGGTCAAAAAGACAACGCCGAGTCCTTGGTAGCATTAGAGTTTGCTGAGCCCTGAAGTGCAAACATATACATGTTTGTGTTGCTTGTTTCATGGTAAAAAACGAATTCTATAATTGTTCGAGCCACTTTTTGTTGAGTCTTCTATTATTTACAGCTGAGCTCTATCTTAACTGTAACAGAGTTGATACTAAATATTATGTAGAACAGGAGTCAGAAAACTACAGCTGAGGACAAAATCCAGCTGGCCATCTGTGTTGTTAAAGAAAGTTTTAGGGGAACATGGCACCCATTTACATGACATCTTGGATATTTTGAAAATTCCTGGGACGTCTCACATGAACACAAAATTACACGAAAAATACTTGAAAGCATAAGCATCTTTTCAGCTATATAACCTTGAACGGGTCATCAGGTACCAATTAAATGTAGTAACTCCTGTTGTTCAAACTTTCTCAGTCTCTCGATGCGTGAGAACAAAAAAACAATAAAATCATTTCCTTTGGTTAGCCAAGGATGGATGCTGTGGATGGCCACAGCAAACAAGAGGTATGTGGTAGTTAATAAAGTTCACCTGAAAATGTTTGAAAATCAACTTGAAAGTGCTGGATGTTTCCAAATCCCAATGTTAGGTTTTTACCTGTCAGCCCTTTTTGGTGCATATATTGGGAGGGCAAACAGAAGCAAAAATCAAAAAGTGGTCTATCAATATGTAGGAAATGCGGATCTAGACTTAGAGTGTATACAGACCCCAAACTGGACATCCATAGTCGAGATCTACCATTGATTTTGGAGACAGAAGGCAATAACCAAAGCGGTACCTAAATATAGCAACTGTTTTTGTTCGCTGGATAGTGTCCAAAGATGGCCGCTTAGGCGTTCTTTCCTCTGCGTACAATGCAGGTACACGCAACAGAAGGCTGAGTCCCTAGCTCCTCCCCTTGATTTTGGACTGGCCTTGTGACTTGCTTCAACTGGTGCAGAGCGTTGGCAATTGTGACTTGCCTCTGCTGGGTCCATCCTTTCAGAAGCCTAGCTGTGTCCCTTTGAAGAGAAGCCAGCTATGATGTACAAAATCCAAATACCTGGAGACCACCACGCGGTGAGTAAGCTCAAATTAGCCGCAGGAGAGATCACATATGGATAAAAATTGAGAAATCCATTTGACAGTTCGAATCCAGTCCTCAGATCTATGACCCTGGCCAAAATATCCCAGTGAGCTCCCAGTCATTTCAATAGTCCAGCTGATGCCCCAGGATGCCAAAGTGAAGCTGAGAAAGCCCTCCTTGCTTTGTCCTGTCCAAATTCCTGGTCCAGAAAAATCATGAGAAAAGAAAATGGCTGTTATTTTAAGTCACTAAGTTTGGGGTGGCTTGTTAGGTCAACAATAGGTAAGTGAAATATCAAGTTATCAGTTATGTCGTAACATACCCATGGCTTCCTTTAGTATAAATGAAATCCCAGTGACCACATGAGCCTTGAAAATTTCACATCCGAGTGTCTAGATTAGGCTTTCCTTATGGCCGTCTATCCAAGCCTTAGGGCATTAGTTTTTAAATATATTTATTCAGATACTTGAAATACAAGTAAAAGTCATAAACCACCTTTGCAAAACAAGCTTAGCGAGTTCTCCTGAGGTTCCCTTCATGGACATAATCTTCAGAGGTATTCTACTTTAACTTTTCTTAATAACTCACTACAAACTTGCTCTGGGCAAAAAAATAATAATCTATGACCCATACTTTTACATACCTCACAGTTCATCAAGGGAAGTTATTTTATTTAAACATGAAGCATTAAGAGCTATACTAATAGTTAGAAAATGTACTAGAAGTTGTCAATGCATTTTTTCCAAACATGCTTTTTCAGAAAATTCAACCTAAAAGATCCACACCAACTGGTCAAAGCTTTTTTGACCAGCATCAACACCTGACCCAGGCCAAAATGATTGGATTCTTGCACTTGCGAAATTTGTTTTAGGACTCAGGGACATGTGTGAGTTTATTACGAGTTCATAAATTCGAGGGTTTTGAATGTCTGTGAAGGCTGTTTGGTCACGCGCTCAGAGACCTAGAAAAAAAAATGGTGTTCGGAAAGAAGAAACAGGGAAAGAAAAACACAGAAAAGTGTGAGGACAAAATACTACATGGATCCTGAGGGAGAGAGACAGCATGAACAAGAAGGCTGAACTGTCTGCCCTCCCATCTTCTGGTCCCTCTTGAGATCTGACAATAAAGCCAGCTGCGAGATACCCAGTATCTTCCAGTTCATTTTTCTTTATTTCTTAAACTTAGCTTGAAGTTATCTTTTTGCATTCCAAATTTTATGCAGAGAATGCATAAGACACACAGAGAAGAATGAAGAAGTCTGTTTCTTTTGAATAGTAAGGACTAGGATAAATTTAACAAAGCCCTTGAAGGTGAATTAGGCAGTCTGGGAAAACGGAGAAAATAATGGAGGACAAAGAGAAGGAAGGGTAACCCTTCCCCCAAGCCATGCAAGAACACAGGTCGTTTGGAAAACACAACTGTTTCTATACAGCATCTCTGCGGTGGGGTGGGGTGGGGGGTGGGGGGAGGAGAATGGCCAGGGGTGAGGCTAGAAAGGAGGGCTATAGCAAAGTTGAGAAGGATTATGAATATCATGCTAATGAATTCAGCTAGTCCTTATTGGATGAGGATCCATAGAAGACATTACAGGGGGTGAAATGAGAATGCATCTTCTATTGTCTTGTGAGTATAAGGCAAAGGCGACTTTTGAAGTTTTATCACTTTAATTGGTAGATATAATAGCACATGACTTATGATTTGATTATGGGTATATGTGCTCCTTGTTGGCATTTGCATTCTGGTCACAGAATGGCTGGTGTAGGATATAAATATTAGGCAATTTCTCATGCAATATGTATAAACCAGCAATACTGCATTTTCTACACAGAGGCATGGTGGAAGGTCTTATTTATTTTTTAAGTGACTAAAGGGAATAAAGACCAGTCATATTTCTAATGAATTAAGTTACATGTGTCAATACTCTGGCCTTCTTAAAAATATCTATGATTCCTAACTGTGGTTGTATTTTTAATGTCTCTTACTACTTGTCTTTTAGTAGAAAGAGACAAAAGGCATCCAGTCTCAAGGGCACACACACACACACACACATACACACCCTAGATGATAACTAAGGATGTGATTTCACCAAAGCACTTATTTGCTCATACGTTAGAAGTTATTTGTCATGTACAACAACAGTATACTAAGCCATTGTCCTGCATCTGCATATGGCTCAAAACCCATGACAGACAGCCTCACTGCAAACAGCAAACAGGGCTAAAAGCACCATTTATCAAATTCATCAGACTTTGCATCATTTTCTTTCTCTCTTCCAGTTACTAATGTTATGAAAGGAACAGCAACATTTTTTTTGTCTAACATTAACCCCAATACAAATGTCTTCATTAGGCATAGAAACAAAGGCACTGAACCGCTCAAATCACATTGAGTAATGGCGGCCATATTTCTTACACTCCTGGCCAACGTTCTAGTCTTTTTCAACTTTGTACCAATGTCAGCAAAAGAACGGCCAAAGTAGACAACCTAGAAACCAGCTGCATCTTAGGCTCACACTATACGCTTAGGATTAAGATCTATTACACGCAGAGATAAAATTTTGCCCCTAATGAGACCACAAAGCTGTATTTGACTCTCATAATAACCCTTCAAAAGAGAAATAAAGTCCAATTTTTTTCTTTATGCTCTTCTTTTCTATGTTATTTTCTGTCTTGATTTTCCTACTATTCATGCAAAAAAAATCCATTTTTGCTTTGTAATCCACTTTTCTTAGGGTTCCGTGTATTTTTCTTTTACAACATAACAATAATCTGGTTGATAAGTAACTTGTTTATCTTCATTTATAAGTGGTTATGTCTATTTCAATAATATGCATTTAAAAATTTGTGCAAATAAATATTAGTTTCCATTTATATGTGAGCATTCAAGTATGTTGTCTCTACTCATTTTGCCATATTAACAAGCCCATATTTTTCCCAGATAAATTATACTCCTTGCACGTTTATCTATCACAATTTTATGGGGGCATATTGTCACAATCCCTTCAATAATATTATAACATATGTTAAATGATATTTACTATAAGACTCAACGACAGAAAAATAATGCCGATGCAAAAATTCAAAAGAGCATGCATTTATAAAGTCGTTTGAACACATTTTTTATGTTGTATTGCATGATTATTTCAATCACATTTTTTTACCTGCTCAATTGGCAATTCAAGAAGTTATCAGCCTCTATAGGATCTCTAGCTGATCAGGATAAATTAGGAACTGTCTGCAAAAGAGTTAAACGATATTAATATAAAAACCCTGCATACAAAAACAGCAGTAATGAATCTAATTCAAAATATGCCTCGAACTCTGAAGTACAGTAAATAATCTATTCACATATTTTCTTCCCAGACCTCTCTTGGCATACGATAAACACCCAGCAAAAGCAAATCTAATACAATACTTAGGACTTATTAAAATTCTCATTGAAATTCACTGATTATCTACAAAAGAATATATGCTATAAGATAGCATGTTGTAGTTAGACATTATTTGTAAAGTAATGGAAAAATAAAGCAGGGTCTACTTTTAGCATGGATGGCCAAGGAGCTCAGGGTATTTTCATTCCAGTGAAGAGGAAATGTGTTATTATTAAAGATATTTGAAACTCTAGTTATGTAAGTTTATTGCTTTACCTTATATAACAACAATACTGTGGCTGACACTGAAAAATGCCATAATAATACAAGAGGTTATTATAATAGTGCATTAATAAATGATAGCAATGTGTCGGACACTGCACAAAACAAAACTTACAGGCATGCTTTCTGTGGAAGAAATTTTTACTCTGTGGAAGAAATTTTTACTCTACACAAAAGTAGTAGCTAAATTTTAGTGTCCTCGCTGTTGTTTTTATGCTTTACATGTTTATGTTATTTGTTCATCGCAACGACTCATATTACATATGAAGAATCCAAAGCTGAGATGCACGGTTGGCCTTGGATTATGCATCTAATTAAATGGCCAACGGCAGAGGCAACCTCAGGTCGGTGTGGGTTCATCATAATTAGACAAAACGATGGCTCTGAAGACACTCGAAAGAAAGAATAAAAAATGAAACAGTGTAAAACCAGTGAGAACTTCATCTGATACTCAGTTTCAACATCAGTACAATTTGAAGATTCTAGGGATGCCTAGTTGGCTCACTCGGTTAAGCGTTGGCTCACTCGGTTAAGCGACCGACTTCAGCTCAAGTCATGATCTCAGTTTCTTAGTTCAAGCCCCGCATTGGGCTCACTGCTGTCAGCACAGAGCCCACTTTGGATCCTCTGTCCCCCTCTCTCTTTGCCCCAACCCTACTCATGCACACACTACATCTCTCTCTCTCTCTCTCTCAAGATCAATACACATTAAAAACTTCGAAGATTCTAAGTGTCTTAATGGAAAATGCTCTTTGTGGAACAATAAACACAAGACCTCACTAGATGAGAAGCTTACATACGTATGATGGAGAAACTTTCACGGGAGCCTAAGCTAAATTCTAAATAGAGAGCTAGAGATTCTAACCAACTGGGGTGTAGAGTTCTAAGAAAACATGACCTTTAATAATAGTTTTTGAGTATCATAGATATCTAATAAGCCAAAAGCTGGCATTTTAAAAATACACGAGGAGTAATCTGTTTCCAGAAAATGTTTCCTGGTCCTAGGAAAGAAGCCCAGTCTGTCTGAATGTAATAAATAAGTGTCACATCACCTTGCTACCAACCTGAGTATGGAGCCAGCATGTCAGAGAAGAACCCAAGCCCTCCAGTTAGCCGACCACTAGAAGTCCCGTTATACATTGTGTAGGTAAAGCTGGTCACATGCTCAACCCTTAGAGTGACCAGTGGGAATAAGTGTCCATGTAGGGCTCAGTCTGACCTCGCTGAGCTAGATACCTTTCCTAGAATCAGATCTCCTTTTACTACCTGAAGAAATTGAAGCTTGCTTTCCAGGGAAGCAAAGGCAGCAGATATCCCCACGAGGAAAGAAATTCTGTACCTGTGGTGGGGATCTAATGAGACTCATGTGTATGGAAAGCTCATAGTGCACTGTTCATTATGTAATAGCCAGTTGATATATGTTAGCTATGATTATTATCATCATAAGCATTATTATTATGGCCAAAACAATAGTATATTCATTCCTCTCAGTCCTATGAACATCACACTGATATTTTCTGGCATTAAAAGTGGGGAGAATGTTCCCTTCTTCACACTGTTTCACATATCTCTCTTTCTGTATCTCTTTTTCTCTCTTTCTCTGTATCTATCTATGTGTGTATCTAACAATCTATATACCCATCTATATATGATTTTTTAAATAATTTGTTTTTCTTTTTTAAAATATGTTTATTTATTTTTGAGAAAGAGAGAGAATGGGGGAGGGAAGAAGAGAGAGAGTCTCAAAGCAGGCTCTGTGCTGCCAGAGGAGAGTCCAATGTGGGGTTTGAGCCCACAAACCGTGAAATCATGACCTGAGTTGGAATCAAGTCAGACGTTTAACTGACTGAGCCACACAGGCTCCCCTAGCTATGATTTTTTACTGTAGTGACAATAAGTAATATGAGATCTGCTTTCATAAAAAAAAAATTTGTACATTACAGTATTGTTAACTGTAGGCATATGTTTTACAGCAGATCTCTACCATTTATTCAGCTTGCATAACTGTAACTTTATACCCTTTGAACATCTCCCCATTGCCTCCTCCCCCTAGGTCCTGGAAATCACTGTCCTGCTCCTATGAGACTATTTGAGTTTCCTCATATAAGTGATATAATGTAGTATTTGTCTTTCTCTGCATGGCTTATTTCACTTAGCATAATGTCTCCCTGTTTCATTTATGTTGTCAAAAAAGGCAGGATTTCCTTCCTTTACAAGAGTGATAATATTCATTTTTATATTCATTTTCAAGGCATACACACACACACACACACACACACACACACACACACACATACACGCATGCATGATGGAGATAGACAGACATGTTGTTTCCATTACTTTGCTATTGAAAACAATGTTGCAATGAACCCCGGGAGTGAAGATACCTACTTGAGATCCTGATTTCAATTCGTTTGGATATATGCCCAGAAATGGGATTGCTGGATCATTTTGTATTTCTACTTTTAACATTTTGGGGAATCTCCATACTGTTTTCCAAAGCACCATGTCAATTTGCATTAGCATGATTTACATTTTCTCTACATCCTTGCTAACAATTGTTAATCTTTTGTCTTTTAAGGTAATAGCTGTTCTAACAGGTGTGAGGTGATAGCTCATTGGGGTTTTGATTTGTATCTCCCTGATGTTTAGTGATGTTGATTATCTTTTTATGTATCTATTGGCCAGGAATTGAACGGACATTTCTCCACAGAAAATGTACAATGGCCAACAGGTGTATGAAAAGATGCTCAATATCTTGTCATTTTGAGTTCCCCATAAATTCCTATAGATTTAGCTCCTTCATTTTCTGCAGCTGCCGCATATGCAGGAATAAATCTGGTACAAAATATCATACTTCCGACTTTGTCTCTCGAATCTGATTCTGTAGGTGCCATACAACAAACCTCCAGGAAAGC
Source organism: Acinonyx jubatus (assembly GCF_027475565.1). Lineage (NCBI taxonomy): Eukaryota > Metazoa > Chordata > Mammalia > Carnivora > Felidae > Acinonyx > Acinonyx jubatus. The sequence goes on along the minus strand of NC_069392.1, from coordinate 86,235,151 downwards.
CTTTCTCCCCATGCAAATTTCCTTATATCCCTGCCTGTCTTCAACATGCCATTGCACATCTAGACCATCTGATTTTCAGTTTGGAGCTGCTAAACTGTGGCTTCCTTGCACATATCTAAAAAGTTCTACTGTCATTGTATATTAGCCTGACGCCTACTGTTCCATTATTTGAGATGTATTGATTCATATTAAAATGTTTGCACAATTAAAAGCGAATTATACATAACATACAGAATTGCTAATTAATACTTTGGGGCAGGGTAGTTTATTGAGTTTTATTTATTTATTTTGTTGTTGTTTTGGTTTTGGTTTTGGTTTTGCTTTTTTTTGAGGGGGCGTCACCCACCCTATCATGACAGATGCATTTGATGGAAGAGAATAGGCGGGACTGATGTTAAGATTTTCACCATCACTTATACAATGGGAGCCAGCTCAGGCCACTCTGTGGGAGAGCCCTCCATAGCCAAAGGCTCAACTTTACAGGACTCGGTCCTGCACATAGGAGGGATCATGACATTTGGGTCTTCTCTGAATAATTTTTTTAAGTCGTCTCAAGTTTGCCCCTGAGAAAGGAACACTTCATGTTGGTTGATAACTCTCCAATACATCCCATTTTACTTTGAATAATGGGATTCAAAGATCCTCACAATTCTGAAATGAAACACATCTGAGGCCGCCTAGTATGGGGATGAAACATGAAAAAGCTTCTGAAACTTTTGAAATGGAAAATGGGAAGGAAAAAAATGCGCAGATCAAAATGCATTTCATGTTCAAAATTTTCCAAAGAAACATCTTCCTGAAACTACTTTTCATAAGTTAGTTTTTGGTTTCAGTTGGTCAGTATAGGGTAACAGAATCAAACACTGCAGTGTTTATTGCAACTTTCGGAAAAAAGCACTTCTCTTTCCAAGCCTTTCAAAGACTAAAATTAGCAGCAGCACTATTATCATGCATTTTATGTAAAACCGTATTTTGTTTTTCAAAGATTCAAAGTTCGTTCTCATTTGTTTGTTTTTTGAATACCTCTAGACACAAAAGTGATCAGTAATGCAATGAGTGAAATAAAGTGAAATGCTAGAACCCACATATTATATCATTGTGATGGTTAATTTTATGTGTCAGCTTGGCTGGGATAGTGGTTCCCAGATGCCGTTCTGGAAGTTTCTGTGAGGGTGTTTTGGGTGAGATTAAAATTTAAGTGGGTGACCTTTGGGTAAAGCAAATGGCCTTCCCTAATGTGGCTTAACCTCAACTGGTAAGTTGAAGGCCTGAATAGAATACAAGCCTGACCTTCCCCCAGCAACACAGAATTCTGCCACCAGACAGGCTTTGGACTCAGAACTGCAGATTTTGGGCTTGTCAGCTTCCATAATCCCCTGATCCAATTACTTACAATAAACCTGTGTGTGTGTGTGTGTGTGTGTGTGCGCGCCCTATTGGTTCTTTTTCTCTGGACTACCCTGCCTAACACACTTATATAAGTGGCTTTGATTGTACAAACAAAAAAAGGGGTAATGTTTAGAAACTGGCATTATTTCCTGTATGAAATCAGAACTTAGTTGAACTTATTAGTATTCAGAGATGCTTGAAGTAATATAACATGTTAAATTTTTAAGTATTGAATTTCTGTATTTCATAAAGTTATAGATCATGCATTCTTCTAGAGGAAATATAAGATAAAACTTTTCTGGTAGGTTACTTGGTAATATGTATCAACATACTATATTAAGAAAGATACTCCCACATACTTATTAGAATGGCCCCAGATCTGGAACACTGACAACACCAAATGCTGGCAAGAGTTTGCAGCAACAGAAATTCCCATTCGTTGCTGGTAGGAATGCAAAATAGTAGGCCACCTTGGAAGACAGTTTGGAAGTTTCTTACACGTGAAACATACTTTTACTGTGATCCAGCAATCATGATTCTCGGTGCTTACTCAAGGGAGTTGAAAGCTTACATCCATGTGAAAGCCTGAACACAGATTTTATGGCAGCTTTATTTATAATTGGCAAAACTTGGAAGCAATAAAGATGTCCTTCAGTAGGTGAATGGACAAATAAATGGCGAGCCATCCGGACGATGGAATATCAAGGAAGGAAAAGCTGTGGAGGATGAAGTCAAAATATTAGCAAGTAGATATGTGCAAAGTTAACTGAGACAGCGTCTTCTCCCAGCAAATGAAGCAACAGTGATATTGTTGATTAAATTGGCATAGTTAAAAGGAAGGCTGTGATGATCAGATTAAGAGGTGTGCAGCTAAGAAACGGTTGAGGAACTGAAGCAACAATTGTTCAGAATTGGAAGGGTTTCTATCCAAAGAAGTGGTAAAAATTGAAAATTATAACTCTCTCTGTTCCATCTGCAATAATTTTCTATCTGCAAGAATTATATTTCAGACTGATGTACATTTATTTTATTTGTAGCTTACAAATTAAAAAAAGAAGACTCCAGATTTATCTGTGGCCTGTGGCGTTTTTGCCCCTACTCAGATGTCCTGTATACGTGCTATTGGAATTGACCGACCAGAATAGGACTCTGAAGATTGTAGGCATATCGCTGTACTTCTTTTTCATGGAGGAAGATATTCTTGTCCAGTCCAGATTGGTAATTGGAAATGAATTTGAGGGCTGTCTGGATGGCTCCGTCGGTTGAGCATCTGAGTCTTGATTTCAGCTCAGGTCAAGAACCCAAGGTCATGGGATTGATCCCCATGTCAGGCTCTGCCCTGAGTGTGGAACCTGCTCCAGATTCTCTCTGTCTCCCTCTGCCCCTCTTTACCACTACCACGCTTGCTCTCTAAAATGAAATGATAAAAAAAGAAATACATTTGAAATTTATGAGTTTATGGGATAGAACTGTTAGCAGAATGAACATAAATCATGCAGAAGTTCTAGCTATATACCTACCTACTTAAAGACCAGAAATACTTTAAAATTAAGTGATTTTTATCTCATCACTCTGAAAAAGAGACTTTATCAAGCTACAATGGAAAGAGTCAGGATATGATGCTTCACTATTCTTTACAATTATTGGCAAATTTTTTGGCTGGGTAAGACCTGTAATTCCATACGAGTTCTTCTGACATTATACTCATCAGAGCAGCGCAAACAAGTGCACATTTGTGAATGCTAAACCAAGAAAATCACCTAAGAAAAGATATATATATTAAATATATTATAGTATAATTTATAATATATAATTGATAGTATATTATAATTACTTATATTATATATGTTCTATGATATATATTTATATTATACATATATAATTATTATTTATATTAAATATAAACACAATATATTAAATATATGATTATTTATATTACATATTATAATATATATAATTATATTTCTAGAAGCTTGGGCCCTTCATTTTTAATGTGCTATAATTTTATGACATGAATAGTATTGTCTATTATTTTACGAAATTAAGCATGTTGCTGTTGTTGGTGTTGGTGTTGTTTTTCCCTAGTTTAGTCCAGGTATTCTTTTTTTTTAATTTATTATTTTTTTGTATGAAATTTATTGTCAAATCGGTTTCCATACAACACCCAGTGCTCATCCCAACAGGTGCCCTCTTCAATGCCCACCACCCACTTGCCCCTCTCCCGGATCCCCCATCAACCCTCAGTTTGTTCTAAGTATTTAAGAGTCTCTTATGGTTTGCCTCCTTCCCTATTTTTTCCCCTCCCCTCCCCCCCAGTCTTCTGTTGAGTTTCTCAGGATCTACATATGAATGAAAACATATAGTATCTGTCTTTCTCTGTTGTTGATTTGTCCTTGGTTTGGAGCCTTTTGCTATGCACGCTATTTCTTAGTAATGAGTAGTAGTCTATGCATATTTAGCTCCCGTTACTAAACTTATGCCATCTCATGATATGCTATTAAATGGTTGGTCAGCATTTCAGATGCAACAATAATCACATATCAGTAGGAAACATGAAAATACTGTTTTGCAAAGGAGAATAGTAATGACATTTTCCAGCTGTGCTAGCACTTTCCTGTAAATTATTGAGTTTTATTTTACTTTTTAATATTCCTGAATTAAACATTGTCATATAAACAAATCACAGCTAATCTTTAGAAATAATCAACACAAAGAAAGAAGAGTTTTTCAAAGTCATCTAGTAAGAAAACGTAAGTGGTTGTGTTTAAGTAGGTAATTATTGCCTTATATTCAAGGGTATAGAATAGATGTTTAAAATATTTACTTATCTGTCAAGCTCTTTTTAGCTGTTCCTCTTAGCAAATAAAGGTAGTAAAGCAGGTTTCAGCCAAAGTATGGGAAATTTACTTTGAAAGGTTAAAATTATATTCTATCTATAAGAAAAAAAATGAAAAATGTTTTCAGTTACACACAAAATACAGTGATATGATATAAATTTGTCCTGACTATTAGTATGTAACAAGAGACATGTCTTGATCTATATTATCAACCCACATCAGAAGAAATAGACCCGTTAAGAAGTACTTGTATTTTGGGGGGCACCTGGGTGGCTCAGTTGGTTGAGCATCTGGCTTTTGATTTCAGCTCAGGTCATGATGCCTTGGTCATGGGATTGAGCCCCGCTTAAGATTCTCTCTCCCTCTCTCTCTTTCTCTCTCTGCCCTTCTCCCCACTCTCATGTGCTCTCTCTAAAAACAATTATAAAAATAAAAAATAAAACAAGTACATGTGTTTTTGAAGGACAGGAATGTGGCAGTGGTATTTAAACAAAGTAGACTGGTTGAAGGAAGGAGTATGTGGGTTACATAAAGTTGGTTCATTATTCTTCAGAGGTTGTTGTTCAGATGATATTTTGTTCGAATCTAATTGATCCCATCATTTACCATAATTGAAAATATGTGCCCGGCACAATCAAGTAATAGCAGAAGATGGATTAGTAACACCATAATTTATCACTCTCTACATACAGCCGGAAGGAAAAGCAGAATCCTAGGAATATCCTATGTTGTGTCTGGGAGTAGAGGTCTAGAGAAAGGAATAATGTTGCCAAATGTAGCTATTTTGTTCATGTTGTCTCCACAAAAGTGCATCTTGTTTGTTTGAAATATATAAGTAAACTCAGACTTGGGCAAATTAGTCACACATAGCTCAGGTTAACTCAGAAACCATTGTACTACAATACGAATATATTTATAAATATATTTCAGTAGATTTAACATTGGCTGTAAGACTGCCATAGCCCAGCTGCAATTGATGCTCTGAGGTTTTGAGGTTTGTTCTGTACAGAACATGATTACTAATATCTGGTTTCATGCTCAAATTAAGGTTTTGGAATAGGCTCTGGAAAGGGCACTGTTGCTGTACCAATTTATAAAATGATAGTTTGCCAAAGGAAACTATATTCTAGTTAACTCAGAGACTATCAGAATTTAAGAAATACTAATTTTATAAAAAAAAAAGTTTGTTTTGAAATACAGGACTACTAAACTAAAATGATTTTTTCATAACTTCTAATAATTATCATTTTATGAATGTGTTTATTTAAAATACTCATGTTTTCTTTATATTCAAGTATTTTAATGTCTTCAAGTATGTATTCCATAGTAACATAGATAATACTTTGTCCTCCTTTTCATTCCCTCCACTTATGTATGGTTCCCGTTTCCCCATTTTTTAATTAGAAATATTTGATCACTGTTATCTTCATTAACTTAGAGTGCCAAATCCTTTAGAATTTTTATAGGTTGTTCTTGCTAACATCCATAGGGAGAGGGTTAAAAGGACAAAAGAACATAATACACACCATTTTTTTTTTAGTTGGGGCTGAGAAAGTCACACATAGTAGTAAATGTTGATTTTAGAAGTAGAAATGAACCAGGATTATGCATATTATGAAAAGAAAAGTGCAAAACCAAAAAGTTCCCTGTATTTTTTCACTACCAGGGATATAGTAGAGACTCTTTAGATCAAACGAAATCTCAGTTAAGCAGGTTTTCCAGAAGAAAAATCAGAGAATTGAGGAGTAGTAATACCTATGAGGAACATCTGTGTATGTGAGATATGCATGACCATTTCCTTAATGTCTTATTTTCTTTTGTGGTTGTTTTCAATATTTCAATATTATATAAAATGTATGTAGTTATTCTATAGTTTCTAAGAAATTCCATCTCTATTATCTTTGGTATGTTCTACGGTCAAAGTACATTGTTGGCTCTTTCTGTTCACTTTCACACATGGTAGGCCTATTTCTTAGGTGTTTCCTGATGATAAACTAGGAATTCATGCTAATATTCTGTTAATTTGTGGAAATCCCGAAGAAATAAATAAATGATGTTTCCATGCAGCAAGTATTTGTTATTTCCCATAGCCCAAGGCAGAAGTTGATGTCAGCGTGGGTACATTCATAGTTTACGATAAGTAGGACCCCCTTGCTGTCCCATCATTAAACCTACAAACCCACCTTCATCATCAAGTATTTTTTTCCTCCTGTGATAACAAGCAATTGTTCTCAATTCTTCTAATTAGAGCTGGTTTCATTCAGAACTCTTCACTGCCCTGATTGCTTACATATTGTCATTCTATATATGTCCTATAACATCAAACTTTTTCTCTCTTTTGGATCATTTCGCCAGTCACAATCTATCAAACCATAATCTTTTTGCGGTCTCATCTTTGTAAAAAGAAATGAAACAAAACCAATCTCAACAATAAATTCTTCTCAAGACTACATTGTTTATTTTTGTCATCCCGTTTTTAATGCACTTTAATGCAAAGTTATTACAATTGTTTGATGCCCACTCATTTTTCATTAGGTCTTCTATTTCTCCACTTCCTTTACACTAGGGAAGTCAATGTAAGTGACTACAGACCAATGACATGCAAACAAGAATGATATGACATCTCCTTAAAGGCCTACCAACAATTGACTTTCTATTTCTCTCTTCTTGAAGCCTGAAAAGTAGCAAAAACTCAAATCCCTCTGGTAGCCCCCCGGTGAAGTTGTCAGCATGCATGCCGTCTGCCCCAGAATGCTCATCTCCGCTATTTATAGAGTGGTTCAATTTTCATGAAATTGATAGAGGGGCTTGTGCATGTCCTGAATACATTCAAATTTCTCTCAAAAGCTCAAACTTTGTGTTCAGTTTTCAGACAAAGTAATTGGTCTGCTTAATTTTTTTTTTTAATACAAATCTACCAATGTGCTGATGGATTCACAATGTGAAATGTAAATGTCCGGGGCAATGATGTTAAAGTTTTCTTTTTATTGATGGTTGTAGAAAAGAATGCATTATGTATGTTTCTACACTGACAGGAAGATTTTTTTCCAATTTTCTAAACACTTTACAAAATCTCTCTCTGACAGTTGAGATTTGTTTCTTCAACAAGTTATAAAAATGTATCTCCCTTGAGAAGCTACTTAAATGATTTGGCAAATTCAGATTCTGTTTTAGTTTCACTCATATGTATTCCTCGAACAAGTGAAATTTTGTTGTATCATTAAACCAGTAGAGTTCCCTAGCAGATACATAAATAGAATAATAGATGCTTTTTTTTAAGGACGTGGGTCACATATTATAATTATCTCTTTTGTGCACATTTTTATGCCCGTACGTGTATATAATGCCCTTTTATTGAATATTTTATGTAAATCTAGCCACTATGCTATACTTAATACTTATAATTATGAAAGAGATATGATCCCTGGTAATGTGGATTCTGAAAATCAAGGGTCACAACTTGTCATTTATTATTATTTGTATTTTGAGTGTATATTTGTATCACCCAGATTGATTTCTTTGACTCATTTTTATTTCTTTTATGAATGTTCCTGGAGTATACCACCAGAGGAGTAACCAGAAAAAAGAAATTTAAGGGCCTTTATTTATGTTAAAAGTTATACTAGTCATTTTCAATTAACTGCAGAGGTACAGTGAAGAGTGAACTAATGAAGGGCACGGTTGGATTTGTGCTGAAAGACAAATCCATGCTAGCTTTGTGTGGAGAAAGGATTTGGAAATGACAAAAGGTGGATGTGCTATGGCCAAATAAACTATTATACGAATGGAGAGAGTAGTGATTGGAGGAAATAAAAATATAGAAAATATTTAATTGGGATGCATTTGGAAGTAAAATTTATAGAACATTGGAGTGATTGCACATACGAGAGAAAAGGGTAAGATATCAAGAAGACTCCATTTCTTATTTGTGCAAGTGGCTATGTTCCCGTCCCATGCATTCAAATCAGGGAAACTAACGTAGGGAACGATCACAGGTTTGGCGGAGGCATGTTGAGTGTGAATTGTCTATGAGATATCTAAGTAAAGATTCACGTTGACAGTTGGAAACATGAACTTGTTGTGAGGATGAAAAGTCATGTTTAAAGAGACAAATGTAGGTGTAGTCAACATGTATAGGTTGTGATCAAAAGCATGTGTGTGCATGAAGAATTACCTAGAGAAGGTATGGGGCGCAAAAAGAGGCGAGATGTCAGATTGAAGTCAAGTATAAAATTTAGGGAATGAATAAGAAGAAAGATCCTCAGGGAGACAGAAGTTGACAGCAGAAGGAGACCAAGAGAACATGGCTTCAAAGGAACCACGGTGAGAACTCTCAAGGGAGAGAGCATGGTGAGCAGTGTGAAATACCACTGAGACAGCAAATCTCCTGGACTGGAATGTGCTCATTAAAGCCAGGGGCACAGAGGTCATTAAAGATCTTATGAAAAAAGTTATTTTGACAAGATGTGTTTACTAGATGGGGAAGGATTGAGGAGTTCATGGCAAGTCTGGGAGTAAAAACTGCTTAATCAGCTCTCTTTAGAAATCTGTCTATCAATAGTGTAAAGAAAGATAAGGTAGAGGAATATAAGGTACAGAGTATGAAGCAAGAATTTATTTTTCCAAGATGGTGGGGATAGAGGAAGAGTACACTAATACTATAATAGGAGCGAAAGAGGAAAGGATACCTGAAGATACAAGCGGGCTTGAAGATTGGTTATGTTGACATATATTTCTTTGTTAAAGAACAAGGTAGGGTAGGGGTGTTCTGAGTAGTTCAGTGAGCCACCAGTTTCCAACTGCTGGACCTTTGAGATCTGTGGCCATCTTCCCACACATTTCCTGCACTGTCTCCAGCTAATGACTGACCAGAGGAATGGTAAACCTGTGCCCTTTCCAGCCAACAAGGAAAATGGGCAAGGGCCAATCCTCCAATGGGCAATTTTTGTCCGTTGTCTCCCCATTGATTTGGTCAGTGTAGATTTTCTCAGAACTAGACTTCACTCTGAGGTTCTTCCTACTCAGCGCTCTTTCCTCTCTTTGTTTCAGGGGTACCAGACCTTCATGGTCTAATGGCTCTCCCTACTCTCTTTCCTTATTGTTCTTCAAAGATATTCTTCACAATAAATGTCTTGCACTTCTAACTTTCCATTGGCATTTGCTTTCCAGGGAACCTGGATCGAGGAATGGTCTAAGAAAGTAAAAACCTGAGGAAATCAGTGGCTAATGTTGAGCAAGGCAGATAATGGAGAAATGGTGAAAAGGTTTAGCAAGGTGGGGACTCTGGAATGGATATACTATGTGAGACGTGAAGCTTTGCTAGAGGAATTATATTCCACTGGAAGGCACTGGTGAGCCTACGTTTTACCGAGAAATTCAACAATGTTGGCTTTCTTCTTTAAGCAAGTGAAGGGGTCAGAATCAGTTTGCTAATAGTAGTAAAGATGATGGGGGCCTAGGCAATAGAGACCAAGTGGTGGGGTTTAAATATCAGAAGCCAATGGCCCACAGTCACTTGCAACATTTAGTGAAGTCAGAAAGGCAGTCAAAGGGCACAGCCCGCCAAGAGTTGTGGAGATGGCTAATAGAATATGGTGTCATTAGAGGCAAAATAGATAGGCAGCCAACAGAGATGCTACTTAACATCTATAAGCAAATTAAGTCAAGAATGGAGGAGACCAGGGGTGATCACCTTAATAAGAAGTCACAATCCACTGTTCAGTTCATGAATCTGAGCCAGTTTTCAGATGTGGAACCCCTTTACTGAAGAGGTGAGTCTGACATTCCAAAAAAGGATCTCACAAAATCACGGGAAGTAAATACTATAAAGAGTCTCTATCTAGTAGTGTTTGCTCCAAGTATAGTGATAAACGCGGATGTGTAAGTGTATATTTAAAAGTGTATATTTAAAAGAATTCCAAATGTACTTGGAAGTGGCCAGGAGCCCTTCACAAAGGGTTTGCCATTTGGTGTAGGTTTTAAAGAAGAGTTATGAGTTCACTAACTAAATAGGAGGTGGAGGTAAAACCTCTAGGGATACTGTGGGGGTGACATTTTGAATTTACAAATGGCTCCTGGAGGTAGTCTATTTCTGGAAATATTATGTTAGTTTTCAATAGGGCCCCAGATACATTTTGAATAAGAAGGAAAAAAAGGCAGTATACTTTATGAACACAGAAACTTTACAAGATCTCTGGGTCCTATTTTCAGGTGCCCCACTCTATTATACACATGGTATCCTTTCAGCACACTGCTTTTGTAAAAATAGTTGTTTGTTCTTACTCAAGGGTATTGATGAAAAGTGCTATTTATGTGCAAAGCAAAGAGGGAGCATCACGTAAAATATATTTTTCATGAACAACAAAAGGTAAATCAGCAGTTTGACCATTAAAAAAATAGAAAGTCCCTTCTTTCCACCATTGAGCTACAGGATGAACTACTGTGTAGCTTCTGTGCAGAATAGGAGGAAATAATATCACTGTATGGTGTTGTTAGTACTTCTTCAAATTCTCTGTTCTGCAAATGCTCAACTATTCACACAACCTAAGTAAAATTAGGCCTCATGGTCGTTTTCCCCTGCTCATGCCCATTTGCATTTCCAAAAGTATGTTTCTAAGATTATAAATTTGAATTTTAGCTCCAATAAAATTTTTGGATCTCCACTAACCAAAAACACCATAAAGACTCATTCTGTCCATATTCTTCTCTTTGGTGGGTCGTAGGGACCGTGCATTTACTTGTAGGATAGTCTGCAATTCTATTAAAGTGTCTTTTGAAACAAAAGTAAAACAACATATATAAAAAACAACAGATAAATTTAACATAGAGAACAAAATAATGCAAACCCTCTAAAAATTTCACAAAAACAAATTGTGATAACATTTTACTGATATTTTTATTTAAATTTCTACTTCATTCTATTTGTATATTTATGTTTAATCTACTTATTTTTTTAAGTTTATTTATTTTGAGAGAGACAGAGAGAGTGAGTGGGGGAGAGACGGGGCGGGGGAGAGGGAGAGGGGAGAGAGAATCCCAAGTAGGCTCTGTACTGTTGGCATGGAGCCTGATACGGGTTCAAACCCATAAGCTGTGAGATCATGACCTGAGCTGAAACCAAGAGACAGATGCTTAACCGACTAAGTCACCCAGGCATCCCTGTTTAATCTACTTTTAATTTTAATTATGATTTATACCATACTAACCACTAACAGGATAGGCCTGGAGTATATATGGAGATTATATATATATATATATATATATATATATATATACACACACACATATACATGTGTGTGTGTGTGTGTGTTTGTGTCTGTGTGCATGTTTGTATATCAAAATAAAGAGCTCATTGAAAACAATAAAAAATAATTAAATCAGCAGAGTGATCTCTAAATATGATTTATTTCTTTGTTTTCATGATGACAATACTAAAAAGGGAACGGCCAAGGCTTAGATAGATTTCACTGAAGAACTTTCCGTGTCCTGAAGAGAAGCAAACTTTACTTTTGGAAATAGATTCCAGAAAGGATTTATTGCACACATCCTTATAGAAAGGTAACTATGACACAACCCTCTTAAAATCCCAGTAAACTATTTGCAGATATTGACAACCTGATTCTAAAATGTATGGAAAGGCAATAACCTAGAATAGACAGGACAAATGTTAAAGGTGAACAGAGTTGAGGGACGCAGGCTACCTGATTTCAAGACTTATTATAAAGCTACAGTAATCACACAGCATGGTTTTGGCCAAAGAATAGTACATAGATCAATGAGACAGAACAGAGAGCCCAGAAATATATCCACACAAATAGAGTCAACTGCTTTTTGACAAAGAGCACTCAATAGAGAAAGGATAGTCTTTTCAGTACATAGTGCTGGGAAGATCGGATGTCCATATGCAAAAAAATAAGCCCAGTCACAGACCTCATACTTTCCAAAAATGCGACTCAAAACAGATCTATATCTAAGTATAATATGTAAAATAATAAAATTTTAAGGGAGAAAATGAATGTTAACTCAGGATTGGCGATGAGTTTGTAGATACAATGTAAGAAATATACTACCTGAAAGAAAAAAGTTATTCTGTGAAAGATGAAAGTTAAAAATCTCAGCTCTCTGAAAGACCCTCTTAAGAGAAAGAAAAGACAAGTACAGACTGGGAGACAACACTGTCTAAACACATCTGGCAAAGTGCTTGTACCAGAAACATACAAAGAACGCTCAAAACCCAACAATAAAAAACAAATGACCCAACTGAAAAATGGGCCAAAGATCTAAACAGGGATTTCCCCAGAGAAGATACATAGATTACAGGTACATAAGAAGATATTCAATATCATTTGTCATTAGGGAAAGACAAATGGCATCCCCAAGGTACCACTAGGTACACATTAAAATGGCCCAAGTCCAAAAACTGACAGTACCAGTCACTGGTGACATGCATAGGGACAGCAATTTTCACTCGTCACTGGTGGGAATGCAAACTGGTCCAGGAACTTAGAAAGAACTCGGTGGTTTCAGACGAAACTCACCCAGATCTTGGCATAGGCCATGCGGCAGTCCTGCTCGTAAGGACTTACCCAACTGGTCTAAAAACATGGCTCCACAAAAACCTATGGGCAAATGTTTATGATAGTTTCATCCATAATTGACAAAAACCGGAAGCAACCCAGATGTCCTTCGATAGGTGAATAGATAAATAAGCTCTAGAATGACCCTGAAATGCGACAGTCTCCAGCAATAAATGGAAATCAGTCTGAAAAGGCCGCGTGATTACATGTGTAGCAAAAGTCTAAACCACAGGAGTGGCAAACAGATCGGTGGATACAAGAGGTTCAGGCATTAGGGAAGAGAGTGCAGAGTCAAGAAAACTTGGAATTTTTGTATATTAATGAAAATATTCTGTAGGCTACTGTGATGGTGTATATACACGACACCATGCATTTGCTGAAACTCATAGAACTTTACTCACAGAACTTTATAGAGAAAAAAAGAGAATGAATCCTAATGTATACAAATAATTACATTAAGGAAAAAAAAAACATTTAGGAAGTCAGAGAGTCCCGTGATGGATTGAAGAATGTGTCAGAACAGTCTTACTGGGTTTAAAAGCATATGAAACAATCTCACTGAGGAGTGGAGGAAGAGAACGCAACATTGTAAACGAGTGGAATCTGTAAGACTAAATACAAAAGAAGCCTTACCTGAGCCCAGTTGCATGGGTTGTAACATTGTTTCCCCTGGGGGCGTAGGTTAACACTTCTGGTGCTTCTGCGCATGTCTACTGTGGCTGCAAAGCAGAGTAAATGGCCCAAAGATGGCGGCCATCAGGTTTCCCACCATTGGAATGACAGGCAACAGGTAAGCAAGGAGGCCAGTGGTCGTGTGGTGGCTATAAATTGTTTTCACATTTTTAAAAGGTTAAACGAAAAGAAGAATCACTAGGCTGTGTGGCCCACAACACCTGAAATATTTATTATCTGGCCTTTAACAGAAAACCATTTGTGGACCCCTGACCTGGAGGCATGGTTTCATTTTTCTTATGTTATTAAATTATGACAGCCTTGCCTATGGAGACAGAATTGCAGTTTCAGAGGAATTAAAAATAAAAACGGACGTAACTAGAAGTGATGTATTTGTGAGGGTCATACCTTAGAAACCTGCAACCTTGGAAACATACTAACAACAAAGAAGTCTTGATTACAGTAGGAGAAATTACACTTGGAGCTCAGAAATTGTAAACTTAAGTAGACTTCAAAAGAATGATTTAAGGAAGTACTAAACATTTGGGAGTTATTTCCCTGAGATGTCCTATGGACAGAAATAGATTAAAAAATGTCTTAATTACATTCAGATAAAAGTTCCATAATGAGTCATGAAACCTCTTTCTGGGAAAACTCCAGAGGTTAAGTTGTTCCTTTCATTTCCTCCTTGTAAAGAGTCCCTCATTATCATTACATTTCCTCTCATGGCAATGTCGTCTGTCCACAGAGGGCATCAGGGGAGGAGGGCCAGAGGGAGACCACCGGGGGACAAGTTTCCATAGGCAGCGTCCGCAGCTGTGAGGTTTTGGCAGAAGCCATGTAGGTCCTTCTCTGTGTTGGCAACTCTGCCCTGGGTTTGCTTGGGTCATTGTTGTTTTATTTCACATTTTAATTTAATTTGAAAGTCTTTTTATTCATAAAACATTTTAGCCTCTTCTAATTTGTAAACATTGTATTGTGGCAGAATAATCCACCGTCTTTCTTTCAGTCTGTCTTGATGCTTCACTTTTGTCTCAAATGTTTACTGTTGTATTTTGAGGGGCACTTTTTCAACCTGTAAACATTTAAGAATTACCCTTGATGATTTTTTTCACACGTTTTCGAGCATGATTATGATTGTTTTTAAACCCAGGAGTAAAATATCATCTGAGTTTTCCACCATTAAAAAAAGGCAGAGTGCAGCAAGAAATTCACCCCAGATCTCTGAGACATTCATATAGTTAAAAGATTGAAGGAAACATTTGAAATGCAATAATTTGTTGCTCATTCAAATCACCACATAAGGGAAAAAAAATTCAGGGACATTACTGCATATATTAAGGATTGTTCATATTTGCCTATTTGAAGTGATGAGCATAATTCTCCCCAATTTTTTTTAAAGTTTTACATTTACATTGATGGCTTCATTGATTATCTTACACATTTAGAATTTAAGTTTCTGTATACCATGTGAAGAAATAAAAAAATAATTTTTCTACGTGGATATCTAATTAACCCAACACCATTGTATCAATTAGTATCATTTATTAAAAATATCATCTTGGGACACCTGGGTGACTCAGTCAGTTCAGCAACTGGCTCTTGGTTTCGGCTCAGGTCATGAAACCTGAGCATAGGGCTCTGTGCTGACAGCATGGAGACTGCTTGGGATTCTCTCTCTTCCTCTCTCTGCCGCCCCCCACTCATTCTCTCTTTCAAAATACATAAGTAAACTTTAAAAAA
This sequence comes from Acinonyx jubatus, assembly GCF_027475565.1. Classification (NCBI taxonomy): domain Eukaryota; kingdom Metazoa; phylum Chordata; class Mammalia; order Carnivora; family Felidae; genus Acinonyx; species Acinonyx jubatus. Next base: position 86,219,934 of record NC_069392.1, on the reverse strand, counting down.
TGTATCATTTTGCCCCACCAAACTATGGGATATCTTCTTTGGCAAAAATTAGAGGACTATTCTTGTGTCTCTATTATGTTCCTGTGCTCTTTCTTGCTTTCTTTCCATTATTACTATATATTCATAAATATTATAGCTTTATCATGAGTGTTGAAATATGGTAGATTTTCCAATTTTATCCTTAGTTCTCCAGATGGCCAATTTTTTGGAACAAAGTTGTTCATTTCCAAAAACCCCTCTTAAAGGATTTTGATTGAAACTGCAACAAAGTTACAAATCAATCTGGAAGGCATCCCGTCTATTTAAACTACAGAGCGTGAGAATGAGCAAATGGAAACAAAAAGCAACACATGGATGGATCTTGCAAACCCAGTGTTGGATGAGATCAATCAGATAGGAAAGAGTTCGCGCTCTCCGTGTATAGGAAGTTCCACACAGGCGAAAGCTCATCTTTGACATTGTATGTCAGGACAGTGGTGGCTTTTAGAAAACGCAGGTGGATACTTCTCTATTTCTGGTGACAGTAATACCAGTATTTGTCGTGAGACCTGCTTGTCTGTGATCATCTACGAAAAGATATTTGAGCGTGTAAATGTTGAAAATTATACTAATTTAAAGTATTGCCAAACAACCCGGATGAAATCGAAAATGCTATTGTTGATACCGTCCGAAGGATTGAAGTACAAAATCAAGATGAAAAATCTGTTTTTCTTTCAGTTGGGTTATGAAATGGATTGTACAAAGAAAATCGTTTAAAAAATCGTACCATGTATTCTCAGGTGTTGAAAATTATCCAAGGCCTTGGGGCCACGTGTGTCCCATCCAACAGGAAGAATAACAGAAATAAGCCATGAGGATATTTTCCCTCTTCCTGGCTATCGTCTTGTTTGGCTCAGGTTTGGAGCCTCGTGGACATCCCTGAGCTGTACAGGAAATGATTTTTGCATGTTTCAAACACACTTGAGTAATGTAGATTCCAAACCTAGAAATGAGTTTAAATTCCCAGGGGTTTGAATTCCATTTACAGTTGGCAAAAATGTACCTTACAAAAAAAAAAAAAAAAGAAAAGAAAAGAAAAAAAAAAGCAAATTCCTACTACCTGAGCTGCTGAGAAATGTGATAACTGCTCTTTTGAAACATCTTGAGCCCACATAAACCAGCTGCTATGCCTCTCAGCTGTGCCCTGAGAAATGGGAATAAAAGAACACAGAGCATCCAAGGAGTGCTGAAGGCTTCAAACTCTCTGCAAATTGAAATCCGGATAAGAAGGAAGGAAGACAGCATCCGAGATGAAACATTTTGCTTTTATAAGGTCTAATTCCCAGTTCCAAATTACCCTCTAATTTATTTTAAAGTTCAAAACTATCCTCTCTGTCCTTGGTTTATTAACAAATTTAGGAAAGAGACACTATTTCTAGGTAGAAGGATAGACCGGTGAAAATAGGTTTAAAATTTTTTTTTAATGTTTGTATTTATTTTTTGAGACAGAGAGAGACAGAGCATGAGCAGGGGAGGGGCAGAGAGAGAGGGAGAGAGAGGATCCGAAGCAGGCTCCAGGCTCTGAGCTGTCAGCGCAGAGCCCAGTGCGGGGCTCAAACTCAAGGACTGCAAGATCGTGACCTGAGCTGAAGTTGGACGCTTAACCGACTGAGCCACCCAGGCGCCACCAGTTGAAATAGATTTTAAAAACGTGACATGTGAAAAATGAATATTCTTCTGCCTTCAGAAATGATCAATCCCTCTGGAACAAGTCTAAGAGGTAAGCATGAAGACAAAAGATGACCAAATCATAACTATTGGACTCAAAAGAGTAGCTGCTGATGGGATAGGGTTCTGGGTGCTCGTCAGCCAGTATGATGACCAAATATACTGGCTGTGGCTATGCTAAGTTGCACCAATTGAAACATAGAAGACAAAAACATGTTATAAACTCTGAGTACTGATAGGCAGGGCTAGTATTCAATTGTGAGGTTCATTAGTATGGCCTCACCCATTGTTGACAATCACTGTTTTCAATTATTGAGTCTAATATTGATCCACTTTTAAAACATTTTAAGTATTAACCTTTGCTTCCTGGAACGTCCATTATCATAGTTACCTACTCCAAATTACAAATTCCTTGACTGGCAAAAGCCTCACTTAAAAATGTAGGTTCATAATCATTGAGGAATCCCTCTAATACTTTGAAATGACTCAGATCTAAATGATACAGGAACTGCTTCAAAAGAAAAAAAAAAACGTGGGGCACTTGGGTGGCTCAGTTGGTTAAGCCTCCTCTGACTGCAGCTCAGGTCATGATCTCACAGTTCATGAGTTCGGGCCCTGCATCTGGCTCTGTGCTGACAGCTCAGAACCTGGAGCCTGCTTTGGAATCTGCATCTCCCTCTCTCTCTGCCCCTCCCCTGCTCTCTCTGTCTGTCTCTTTTTCTCTGAAAAAAAAAAAAAGAAAGAAAAGAAAAAGAAAAAAAATTAAAAAATTGGAGGAAAATAAAAACCTCACTGACTCCTATAATTTTTTGTCCTTAAAATGCTGCCTAAACATATATAAATGTAAAATTAGGAACCAACGCTTATTCTTAAAACATTGAAAATCGGTATCTCACAGTGTTTTCCCCCACATTCCTGGCTTGCCCCTTCAAATGTGTTGGCTGCTCTGTAGTTCTTAGGCACAGTCAACATCTGTGATGTTGCACAGAAAAGTGTCCTTGGGGGGCAAGGCCCATCTGAAGCCCCACCTCATGAAGAGATGAGTTTTGCATAAAACAGAGCAGCGCACAAAAGTTTTTGCGTTTGTTTGTGTTTTGTTCTCCTGTAGAATAGTGTTCACAGTATGGACTGTATGCAAGACATCGGGTGATAGGCAAGTCTCTAGAACTTTGGAGCGTCTCACTCGACATTTTGGAAACATTCCCAGAAAAGAGAAAAACCCCAAAATGGAATTTCTGGGAAAATGGCTTTTTTAATGCATAGAGGATCGCATCCTCTCCCAAGCGTACTGCAGAGCAGTAAGGGCCTTTGGACTTGACCAAAGCATCATTTCCACAACAGATTTGTATATCATTGTTAGGAGATATTTTATTGGTAATAATCCCAAACGGGAGGTAATCCAAATGTCTGCCAGTAAGTGAATGAATAAACAAAGTGTGGTCTATTCACACGATGAAATAGTACTCCGCAATAAAAAAAAGGAATTAACTATCAATTAGCACAACATAAGTGCATCGCAAAATAATAGTTTCCTCAATCAACGATCAAATTCTCGTTCTTTAAGTACCATGCATCTGACGAGTGGTTATTCCTCTCTCCTCTGCTACCAAATTGATCGCATTATTCAGATGATCTTTACCAGCTGGAAGTTATCGCTTGGACACAAAATGGAGCTCTGTTGGTTCTTATCGAGGTGTAGTGGAGAATCAGCTGGCTTCAGTGCAGACACAGGTGCAAAGGCAAATGCTAGATTCATGTCCCAGCAATAAGAGGTATGGTCGGTCCAGAATATGGTATCAGTTTTATATTATCATAAAAATTAAAGCGTACAGTTAAGAAAAGAACATCTCAGTGAGAACAATAATGAAGAGTCCATCACAGAATAAGATTTTAGAATCAGTATCATATTGGGAAAAAAACACACACCCTCAAAAATGCATGGGTTTAACTCTAAATTCCACCACAAAGGAGCTGAGCGACTTTGGACAAAGTATTTACGTTCTTTGAGAACTGTTCTTTTTCTCTGTTAATAAAAGTGGTATTATTGATCTCATGACTTAAAAAAATTTTTTTAATGTTTATTTATTTTTGAGAGAGAGAGAAAGACACACACACACACACACACACACACACACACACACACAGAGCGTGAGCGCTGGAGGAGCAGAGAGAGAGAGAGAGAGAGAGACAGAATTTGAAGCAGGCACCAGGCTCTGAGCTGTCGGCCCGATGTGGGGCTAGAACCCGTGAACTGGGAGTTCACGTCCTGAGCTTAAGTCGGACGCTTAACAACTGAGCCACCCAGGTGTCCTGATCTCATGACTTTTTTGTGAATTATATTAAATAGCATAACCAGTAATTATGTTAAATAGGTAGTCATTTCTAGGTTCAGCTGTATTTTCTAATGTGTAAATTATCACTGAATTATAATCTCCTTCCTAAAATTATGTATATATTTAAATAAAAGATTATAGATTGAGAGAATTTTAAATGGGCACAATGGTCCATCTACTATCGTGGGTGTTTTTGGTGGTCCATTCTTATTCTGTTTTATACTTAATAAATAATAGAACACTGAGTTGTAACCTCAAAATCAGAAATTAGAACTTGTCAAATAAATTCTGGGTCTCATATCATAAGCAAGCTTACCTCTTCTCATTTGGGGACAGTAATGATATTCTTAAGTGTCAAATGTCTTTATTTTTCTTTCTTAAGTGTCAAAGTCTTTATTTTTTTCTAATTTAATTTATACACTATATGCTTTTAATATAGAAGATATGGACATTTTTATTAAATAGAATGTTGGAATTGACATGAATAAAACCAAGTGAAGTGCTTTATGGAACCCCAAAAAAGTTTTTCCCTCTTTTTCTACACTGCATGAAAAGCTATTGAAAACAGGATAGGGCATTTTGCAGAGAAAAGCATCTGGTTTCCAGAACACTACTTATTTCTGTTATTTGTTCTGTGGAATAATGTTTTTTAGGTGGATCAGTCTTCAAAATGGGTGTTGAACGCCGGAGAGAAAAGAGTCCAAGTGACGTTAGCTTCTCATTTGCTGGTTACACAGAAGGCGGCAATGCTGAATGAATTCGTATCTAAGCTGCCTTGTGGTCCGGTGCAATTCTTGGAAGTGTCATGTTGGATTGTTTGCTTAATAATACTGATTTGTAAGAAATCATGAAAGTATCCACTTGATAACTTCAGCAGTGGGAAAACATTACGTTCCATCGGCTGTGCCTTGAAATAAAGCAAGTACTTATGGCAATAGATATGTTTAAAGTGTTAAAAAATAAAAAGGTCCTATTACTTAGGATCTGTGTAAAAAGGAATGGAGTCCTCCAAAGAGTCTTCAGGAGTTTCTCCTACTTTCCTTCGGGCAGTGACACCGTAATAATTTGGTTACAGCGATGTCATTATGCCACGACAGCATAATGGGTTTTCTCCCCGGAGGTGATGTGGACATCACCCAGCTTTAAGACACAACTTACCTTCTGTCTACAGTTGTATTTTGTTGGTACCGGATTCGAAATAAAATGAAGTGTCAGTTGGTGTAGTTAGTCTTGGATTGTTTCAATCATCATGCTTACTGGGAAAATCCATTCGGCTTCTCCGAGCCTTTTGCCCCTTTGCCCATGTGAAATGAAATGATCTCTAAGGTCCCCAGTGGGTCTAAAGATTCGGATTACCTTATTCAATTCCTCTTGAAGTTATTCTAAAGGATGAATGTTCAGGCCAGGCCTTCCCAGAGGCATACACCAAGATAGAAGTAGACTCACAAGGCCTTTTCTGGGCAGTGTATATGCCCGTGAGTTGAAATGGAGAAGGATGACACCGGGGGCTCTTAGGCTACGATGCTGGTCTGACCTGCGTACAGGAGAGAGAGCTTATAGATTGGAGTGCAGTTCTAGAAACGTCTTGCCAAGGCCAGTGGACAGTCCTTGTCAAAGCTCCCTGTCGGAGGTGTCCTGTCTCCTAGAAGGGTCTGCCTCAGTATCCCTGATGTGCTCAGTGGTTAGCTGGGAGCCTTGCCCCGTGAACAGTGATGGATTTTAAAGCACAGTAACTGTGCCCTTAAGTATCTTCTACACAGCAGAAGATACCAGAGGCACGTTTTCCTTGTTGCTGCAATTGCTTTGAGTGCCACGCAGTTAAAAAAAAATTACAACCTAAGTGTACTAATAAACGTATAAGGAAATTGAATAAATGCAACATAGATATTGCTCTATATTCATTGTGAATGAGTCTTTAGTGACTTACAGGCGATATCAAACACTATCGTACTTCTCGTTACACCAATGATCATTTAGGTGAAATGGTGCATAAGCCGGTGCTAATTGCAAACGTATAAAATTTTAAACCTTTTTGATTCACACTCGGTAAACAGTGAGCAGCTAGACAAGAACATTTTATGATATGCATTCTCAGGTTATCGATTCCTGGTTAGAGGTTTATATATTTTATTTTAAAATATGGTGTCGTCGATATACAAAGGTTTCACCGCAATTATGCTCTTTGGTTCGATGGGTCGATTGCTAACAAATCCTTGGACGCTCTTCATTAAAACTGTCGCCATAGCTTACGTTGGTAAATATGGGGCGTTATACGGCCCAAACCGACTTGAATGATTTGGGCAAAAATGAGCTTAACTACGAAGATGAGATATTTTTATTAAGCAATATCATAACTAGAACTTAATGCAATGCCTTTTCTATTAATTTGGACAAGATTTCTAAATGCCAGTTCATTGGCTTGTAACTACTGCTCCAACATCTTTGAAGACATTTTGTATCACTTTGCTCATTAAACAGCTGCCAAAACTGTGGTCTGACCTAGGTCAGACACTAATTGGGACTGCTGTCTGTGTTCGGATAGATCTGCCTTTGGAAGGGCCACAGCTATAATAAAATATAGGGTTTTTTGTTTTTTACCACATTTTTCAAGAAAAATTATTGTTCTTTGGAATAATCTAACAATGGTATATACCCCCCGAATAAGTTTTATAACATACAATTGTATCTTTTGTTTTAGTGGACTTCAATGTCTAGGTAGGTTGTAGTGTCATTAAGGGCTTTGTCTTATATGTCACTGGATATTGGGCCTATATACACATAGTTGTCCCTTAAACGATATGGGTTTGGACTATGTGGGTCCACTATATGCATTTTTTTTTAATAATTACAGTACAGAACTGTAAATGTATTTCCCCTTCCTTACAATTTTCTCAGTAATGTTTTCTCTTCTCTATCTTACTTTAAGAATATAGTATATAATATATAGAACGTACAAAATATGTATTAATCGATTATGTTATCAGTAGTTAACAAAATATGTAATCAATCGATTATGTTTCTGGTCAACAGTAAGCTATTGGTAGTCAAGTCTTTGGGGAGTCAGAGGCTATCTGAAGTTTTTTTTCTTTTTTATGTTTCTTTTGAGAGTGAGAGAGAGAGACGAAGAGGGAGGGGCAGAGAAAGAGGGAGATGGAGGATCCAAAGCAGGCTATGCCCTGTCAGCAGAGAGAGCGATGTGGGGCTTGAACTCACAAACCGTTGAGATCGAGACCTGAGCTGAAGTCAGACGCTTAACTGACTGAGCCACCCAGGCGCCCCTCCGTGTGGATTTTTTTGATTGCATGAGAGGTTGCCCCCCACTAATCTTCACGTTGTTCAAAGGTTGACTAGAACATGGATGATGTAGCTTTTTTTTTCTTCTCCCTTTTTTTCTTTTTGACAGAATTGCCTCCACTGACTACCACACAAAAGAAAAGTTCACAGATTTTAAAAACATACATTAAATGATGATTTCAAATTATTTTTCCATGGTGTCTAATGGTGCTTTTGTTAACATTTAGTAATTAGGATAACTTAGTGTTTTCAAGGCATTTTTATAAATGCTGTAACCAAAATTTTCTGAAGTTTCCCATAATCAGTCTGCTTTTCCCCCCACTTTTCTCATATCCTTCGACCCACTCCAACTGACCACCATCTCTCCAAAAAACTTCTCCCACTAAGTTGAAAATCTGCCTACCTACATGTAAAGCCAACAGTCAATGTGTTAGCCGGAGTTCTCCAGAGACAAAGAACACTTATTTATTATGAAGATTTATTATGAGGAATTGCCTCCCGTGATTATGGAGGCTGAGAAGTCCCACCACTGGCCATCTACAAGCTGGGCACCCAGGAGAGCTGGTGGTATAGTCTAGTCTGAGTCTGAGAAACAGGGTCACTGATGGTGTACATCTAAGCTCAAGGTCAGGAGACCAATGTCCCGCTCAGGCAGACATGCAGGAGGAGAATGAGGCAATCTCCTTCTTCCTCTGCCTTTTTGTTTTATTCATGCCCTGGATGATTTGGATGAGGCCCTTCCACACTAGAGAAGCCAATCTACTTTATTGAGTACGCTGATTCAAATGCTAATGTTTCCTGGAGATGCCCTTGCAGACACATCCAGAAACAATGTTTTACCGGCTATGTGGAAAACCTTCATTCCAGTCGAGGTGACATAAAAAATCACCACCACGGTCACTTTTCAGTCTTCTAGATTAGTAGTAGAGTAGTATGTGCTCATGGTAACGATACCCTCTGTCTCTTTTTATTTAAAAAAAAAAAATGAAACTTAGAGAAATGTTGAAAAAATGGAACTATGAACAGCTGTGTACATTTCACTCATATTTATCAATTGTTGACTTTTGACACAGTTGCTTGATTTGCCGAATTTAGTTTTAATTAATTGATATTGTTGTTGTTGTTGTTGCCACTGAATTATCAGGCTTTACTCAAAGCACAATGTTGGGTCTCCTTGACGACTGCTTTGGGGCACTTGCTAGTGTGGGCCCCAGCGAGCCCACCAGGCACATGGGTGGCTGCATTCACGGCATATAGGCAACGTACACTTTGGTGACTCCAGCCAAGATCAATCCACCAGACTTCAAATCCATGTGCTTATCCCACAAAGCCCTACACGTCCAAGATGGCATCTGCGCTCCACCCCACAGCCCGGGCAATCCTGGTCACCCTTCCCTCTATTGTCTCACGTTCGCTCATCCTGTCATATCAACGTTCTGTCTCCTCAAATCCAGTCTACTCTTAAATGTTGCTGATTTTACTTCCTAAAACTTTTTCTTCTTCCCATCTCTCAACTTTCCTAGGAAGCAGATTTGCCTCAAGGGTGAAATGATGCTTTATTCCAGAGGATGAAGCCCCATGAGCCTGACATCACCACGCCGACCACAGCCTGAGAGCCAGCCCGTGGCGGGGGGGGGGGGGAGGGGGGGTTGGGGGGCAGACTGCTGCTCCCCGACTGCTGAACTGGCTGCATGGGGAGGTAGCGTCTGAGTAGTGCATGAATGCCAGGAAACCGGAAGATGGTAACTTTTGTTGCCTTCTTTCCCTTCTTTCCTTGGTCAAGTTTTCCCCTGTGTGGATTTAACCCCCTGGAATTTTCAAATGCACGATGGGTCACCCTTTGAAGTGAATTGGGAAGCCAGGTCTCGTGGACAGCGTTTAGTTCACATTGGGATGGAGCAGACAGTCAGGGCATGTCGGCCACTAAATGTCGTCCAGTCAGGGGACGCCTGGCGCCCTGGAGCAGGCGACCGGCAGCTATTTTCCATACTGCTGTTCCAAACGCCCTTTTCAAAATGCAGGTCTGATCAGGATAAAAACTCCGCTGTAATACCCGTTGTTCTTTGACTGAAAATTCAGATATCAGTGGAGCTTGTACTGGCGACAGGTGTTACGTCCCAATCAGGGTTTGCTTCGGCTCCGTCAGTCAGCCTTCCTCCTGCCCAGAGGATTGTTTCCTCGTCCTTGAGTTCCTAATTCCCTATTGTCTCTTTTCCCCAAACAGTTCGCTTCCTACTTGTCTGGTTACCTCCTGTCCCTCTTCCTACCCATTATCACCTTCTCAGGGAAACTTCCCTCCACACTTTCTTGCCCCGAGTCCAAATTGTCTCCTTATATGATCTCATGACGTAGCATAACTATCTAGGATACTATTTTCAGAGGTTGAATTTTATATTTATTTGGCACATTCTTTCGTTGTTTTCTCCACTGACATATGTTTCATAACTAAGAAGCCAAATGCATCTAGTCAACTGTTGAATTCAAAATGGTTTCACTGCTGCCCAGCATCGTGCTGGTGTTTTTGAAGGATAACTAACATTCTCAGTTTTGAGATTGAACACTGGGCTGAGACATTTGACATTTCCTGGGGGGAAAAATCCCAAGAGCAAATAGCTTCCTCGTAACCATTTAACCAAATCACCAAATAAATAAGCAAAAATAGATCTTGTATGATTTTGCTATATTTTTCATATGCCATGAAAGGCAATAATATCGGTGTCTACGTGGGCCAACAATTAGGCCACTGCAATAATTCCAGTAATCACTGCTATTGGTCTAGAGCAGGGTAAGCGATAGAGTTTGACTTCTCCTTCAGAGTGAATGTATCCAGCTAAGGATTTTAATTGAAGCTGGTAGGTGGTTAAAACACATAAACAAAGTAAGAGTGTTCTTTTCCTTTGACTTCAGACAGAAACTATCAGACCGCAGAGGTGATTTTTAATGAAACTCTTGTGAAGAATTGGTTGCTGCCATTGATTTTTCCTAGCAAAATACCAATATATGAGTTGGAATAATTTGAAACAATTGTGCTGTATTGTATTCCCCATAAGAGCTTTTTCTCTGTCTAAATAGAAATTGAGTTTCAACAAGAAAATAATCTTTGAACAAATCATATTTGGAAATATATTCAAAAGAATAAAATTGATAATATTTTGGACTTAATATAGTTCATCTTGCTTTTGAGTACTATTTTATATGCTTTTCCATATTTATAGCTATATTTTCTTCCCCCAAATTGGCATTTAACTCGCTTGAAATAACAATATATTGAAAAATAAACCTTTTTTTTTTTTAAAGTGTGTTTCCTTCAGACAACTCTAAATGTTGGGAAAAATTCATGACTATCCTCTGAAACAAACACAATAAAAAACAAAATGTGTTAACTGCATTTCATATGGTTAAAGATTATGTGCTTGGAATTCATATGTAGTCATTGCTTGACTCAGAATCAGTTTTCACTCATTCGGAGAGGCATTTCTTGGTATCTTTCATATACTTTCTCACTATTAAAACTTAGACCAACGATGTCCAAACATTTAAAAATAGTCAATTCTACAGGAAATATTTTGTATGATCCAGTGTTTATCAAACTTCAAAAAAATATATATTTTTTAATTTGTCATTTTGCAGAAAAACCTTATTTTGTGGAGGAGGACATTACCACAATGAACAGTGCAGGAGTCTTGGATCAGTGTGATTATCTCTAATATATTTTACTCTTTAAAATCAGGGTGACGTGGGGTATCCTTTCTCATTTCATCTATTATAAATTTTATTAAATCAGAAGTCCCACTTACTTTTTGTTAAGCATATTGTATCTGGCAAGGAAAGGAAATCAGAATTACAATTTTTTTTTTTTTTGAGATATGGATGTGAAGCATTCCCACACAGATACAGGTGCCAGTGGAGAGAACACTTTGAGCACCTCCATTAACATGGTTTTTCATGCTGTGGGACCACAGTGATCGTCACCATCAGTGGTAGGCATAGGAAAGCAGGTTAGGGCTGTTATTACATATTATCAAAATACAATCTTGCATTTATCTAAAGATGTCGTAAATAATGAAAACCTAAACTATGTTTACCCAGCCATCCTTTCTATGTTTTCCAAATATAAATCTTTTTATACCATGGACATTTATTAAGATATCATTTTAGTATACTTTTATTAGTTGAAATGTTTTTTCAGAATACATGTTCATTAATAGATGTTTTTCCCGACTTTTTTTTCCTGTCCCTACATGCACTGTTGCCTGTACCCTTGCTATTTTTGCTAGGTTTCCAGGGCGGCAAGGGCCTCAGAGCTTACCCGCACTGTGACCTTTAACCTGCTGGGGGAACAGACTTCTGCCTTTGGAGTTGGAGGATTTGACCGAAGGGCCACTTTCAGCTGTGCATCTGCATTTCATCACATTGGTAGAAACATGAAGAACATGAATTTCTGTGGAGTCGGATGGGTCCAGACTCAAGTATCTGCTTACTTACGATGTGGGAGCTGGACAAGTCCAAATGTCTAAGAAGATCAGGTTCCTCATATATGAATTTAAGATAGTGCTTCCCTCACTGGATGTTGCAATTATATGAAGATAAGAATATACACTCGGAATACTGTTTATCATGGCAAAATCACTGTATAAAGTTGACCTTGAAAAACATGTCAGGAACGCCACACACCTCCCGCACAGTTAAAATTCCATGTAAAACTTTTGTTTTTGAGAGAGAGAGAGAGCAAGCTGGGGAAGGGCAGAGGAAGGAGGGAAAGAATCCCAAGCAGGATCCATGCCTAATGCAGAGCTTGACATGGGGCTCAATCTCCCGACCATGAGATCATGACCTGAACCAAAATCAGGAGTTGGACATTCAACCAGCTGAGCCACCCAGGTGGTCCCATGTATAACTTTTAGCTCCTCCAAAAACTCAACTACTAGTAGCCTACTGTTAACCAGAAGCCTTACTGATAACATAAGCAGATGATTGATACATATTTGGCAAGTTATATGCATTATACACTGTTTTCATACAATGAAGTCATCTAGAGAAAAGAAAATACTATTAAGAAAATCATATGGAAGAGAAAATACATTTACAGTACTGTACTCTATTTATCAGAAACACCCATGTATACCTGCATCTGTGCAGTTCAAATAAGTGTTGTTGAAAGGTCAACTGTACTTCTAAACATGTTTATGTATTTCATAGTCTTTTCTGCATATATACATATAGAAACTTTTTTACATATAAATACCTTCATATTCATATATTGAGTATATTAGTCTGTACTTGGCAATTATATAAATAAAACAAATGTAAATACTCTTATGTGTGTTTACCCACGTATTTATTTATCTTTCTGGGAATTTGTCTATCAAATAAACAAAAAGGTGGAAAAATGACCATTCTCCATCCCTTTATGCCCACATTTTATGCACTTGCCAGTGATTTCCAAATAGTTGTGGTTATGTTATATTTCATATTTAGAAGTAAAAAAATATGTTTTCCAACCATGCTAATCACATTTCTTATTTATTTATTTATTTATTTATTATTTTTATTTTAGAGAGAGAGAGACTGTGAGCAGGAGAAAAGGGAAGAGGGAGAGAGAGATAAATTTTTAATGTTTTATTTTATTTATCTTGGGAGAGAGATAGAGAGCAAGGTGGGGGGGGTGCAGAGAGAAGGGAGACAGAGAATCCCAAGCAGGCTCCATGTTGTCACCACAGAGTGCAGTGTAGGGCTTGAACTCACAAACTGCACGATCATGACCTGAGCCAAAACCAAGAGTTGAGCGCTTAACCAACTGAGCCAGCCATGCACCCCGAGAGAATCTTCAGCAGGTTCCACACTCAGCGCAGAGTCCAACGGGGGGCTCAGTCCCAGAACCCTGGGATCATGACCGGAGCCGAAATCAAGAGTCTGAGACTCAACCCACTGAGCCCCCCAGGTGCCCCTACGTTTCTCTTCTTAACTGAGCCGATAGGTTAGGCTGCCTCCTGCTTACCAAGTTTTAGAGTCAGGCCAATCCTTCCAAGGTCTTCAGGGGTCCCACCATCAATGCCAGTTGATTTGGCCTCTGATATTAATACTTGTAAGTGGAGCAGAGTGCTGAGACTTTTTCCTCTGAGCTCTCATATTTTGGATGATGGTCTTTCAACTTCCCAAGCCTTCCCAATAGGCTGGTTGCACATAGATGTCCACTTCCATTTCCCGCTCCGACCTCATTTCTCACTAATACCTCTGCTGTCATTCTGTTCCACCCGCGCTGGCCTCCCCACATTTCTTGGGACCACAGCACCCTCATGCTGCAGGGCCTTCACTTCTGCTTCTCTATCAGCCCAGAGTACTAACCATGCCCAACCCAGCCTTATCTCCAGGGCTTCCGACATCTGCTTCAACGTTGTCCTTCCCCTGTGTCTTCCCTTAGGTCCACATTTCAAATTACAGTGTTCCTCACAAAACCTTATCCTCCTGTCCTCCCAAGCATCCCTCCCATATCCTCCCTTCCTCCCTGGACATACCACTGTCACATCTACTGCACAATGCATTCCATGTATTTACTCGCTTAGTATTATGCGTTTCCTTCCAAACATAACAATATAAGGGCAGAGATTTTTGTTTATTTTGTTAGCTGCTGCCTCCCCCAGACCTGAAGTAATGACTGATAGCTAGCAGATGATAAATAAATACCTGCTGGATACATACATACCTTCAGCAGTACTAGAGCTAATGATTTTGGCATCTAGTTAACAAGAAATATCTAGTTAAAACAGAAGGACAGATGGTGAGTGTGACTGATGACACTGACCTGTGCGCCACATAATGAGCTCTAAAGCTGTCGAGAGGGTGTGGAATCCAGCTCATTGTGCCCTGAAGACAAAGTTACTCATTTATTTGCCTGAAGTTGCCTTTCAATTGGCATCAAAAGACGTGCAGTCAGCCCCTCACATGTGAGCACAAGACCGTCTGCTTTTTCTTTCTCTCTCCCATCCTTCCCTGATTTAAGAATCATCAGAAACTATTCAAATGTTAGAAAGGTACCCCTGTTACAGAATGTGAGTAGCGCATGTCTTCTCAGCCATTCCCCGACCCCAGCCAGGAGTCTGGTGTCTATGTTTCTCTTCCTAAAGCTGCTCTAATTTAGGTCTGTATCCTATCTTGCCCGGATGATTGCAATAGTTTGCCTACATCTTACCATATACCAATAAGAAGGTACATTTAAAAATGGTATATGATCAGGGTTTTTAAGTAGCTAATATTTTTATACAGTTATGTCTGTTTTCTAATAATTAAGCATGGTTATAGCAAACTCTATTTGGCCTTGTTATTTTCTTATTTTAACAGAGTTCTCCATGGCTTACTATACATAAAGTGACTCTACAGCTGGCTACATCCTCATTAAAAATTATACAAGAATAAGTTACTCCTTTCTAAATATCGAACATAACAAATCTCATACAAATTTTTCAATTTTTTTTAACGTTTTATTTTTATTTTTGAGACAGGGAGAGACAGAGCATGAACGGGGGAGGGTCAGAGAGAGAGGGAGATACAGAATCTGAAACAGGCTCCAGGCTCTGAGCAGTAAGCACAGAGCCCGACGCGGGGCTCGAACTCACGGACAGTGAGATCGTGACCTGAGCTGAAGTCGGACGCTTAACCGACTGAGCCACCCAGGTGCCCCTCATACAAATTTTTTAAATAAAGAGGAGTCAAACCAACATTTACCAGAAATCAATATACATGGATATATATATATAGTTTTTGATTGGCGTATATTTAGTAACCATGACCCACAATGACAAAGGCAGAATGACATAAAGCAATAACAACCGCGTGCGCGCGAGAGAGACCGTGAATGGGGGAGGGTCTGAGAGAGAGAGAGAGAGAGAGTCTTAAGGAGGTTCCATGCTCAGCACAAAGCCTGATGTGGAACTCAATCGCATGACCCTGGGATCATGACTTGAGCCGAAATCAAGAGATGGACGCTCAACCAAGGGAGCCACTCATGCATTCCCATTTCCCCTTCTGTTTAGTAGGCCCCATGCCCAGCATGGAGCCCAATGTGGGGCTTGAATTCATGACCCTGAGATCAACAGCTGAGCTGAGATCAAGAGTTGGACGTTTAACTGACTGAGCCACCCAGGTGTCCCTGGGATGAAGTACTTCTATAGGCCAAAACACATCATGCATTTTGAAAGAGAAATTAAAAAATTGGGGCAAGAGTGGTTATAACACGGTACCAGGTAAGGGCTTCATAGCTTTTAAAGTTGGGTGGATAGGTAGATAGATAAAAAGGTAGCTTCACGATCACCCACAAAAAAAATTGTGGACTTCAATAGAAAAGCTATAGAAATGACAGGAAAAAAGAGTGCAGATTCTAATAAGAATATGTAAAAATGGTTGAGCGTTTTTAACAAATCAATAAATGCAATTTAAAAGATTTTCCTTATGATATCGGAAAGTAAATAAAGAAATTTATCAGAAAGGAAATAAATAAATTTCGAAAAGAATGTATCGGAACAGCTGATATTTGACATTTGCTGCTGCTAGGAGTGTAAACTAGGAGACAGATTCTGGATGCTTTTTCTCCTACGCTTTACTTTGATATGTGTCTTTCATCATTTCTTTTCTGTAAACAATCTCAGACGTGTCCTGAGTTTTAGTTAAAAACTCCATTAAAACATTTTTAAATAAATGTTTACTGCTTGTCAATCTCAGTTCCATGAGCTTTACAGTATTAACTAATTTAATCTCCAGAACATACCGAAGACCTAGATTTTATTATCATCATTTCATTAACCAGAAGCTCAGACACAGGGAAGGTATTTGCCCACACTCTACAGTTAATAGGCAGAATTGTGATCGAAATCTCACACGTCTGACCTAGTGATTGTTCTTCCACCGAGTGGATGACCTTGGAGCTTCAGCACTGGGAAACAGATGGAATCTGAATAGGACAGAGTCTTAGACATGCGTTTGATCATGGGAGTGCTGTATAAATATTAAATATTATGTAAATATTATTATATATTAATATATAAATAATATAATATTAATATATTAATTATATATTATATATAACAGTATTATATATTATATATAATATTATTAAATATTTTAATTAAATAATAAATATTATGTTTTACATAAGAATATTTAGTAAGTTTATATTTAAATACACATTTAAAAAATTCCATTACATTTGCTAAAATCATTTATATTTAACTGAATTTAAAATTATGTGTGGTTTATGAGACCAATTGTTTTTAGTATATTTTACTTTTTATCCATTTTACACTACTTTCTTCTGTTTTTAAATTTAGTTAATGTTTATTTTTGAGAGAGAGAGAGACAGAGACAGAGAGAGAGAGACAGAAAGAGAAAGACAGTGCGAATGGGAGAGGGGCAGTGAGAGAGGGAGACACAGAATCTGAAGCAGGCTCCAGGCTCTGAGCTGTCAGCACAGAGCCCAAGGTGGGGCTCGAATTCATGAACCGCGAGATCATGACCTGAGCCAAAGTCGGACGCTTAAGCGACTGAGCCACCCAGGTACCCCTGCACTACTTTCTAATGTCCAAACTCCACAATTTGGGGGAAAAGCTTTTTTAAAAAAGAAAGACCAAACTAATTGAATTTTCCTTGGGCTGTGCATTTATATCTGCCTTCTTTTTTTAAAATGTTTCTTGGATTAAAGAAACATTTTAAAAATAAAAATGTTTCATGGGGCACCTGGGTGTCTCAGTCAGTTAAGCATCTCTTGATTGATTTCAACTCAGGTCACGATCTCACGGTTCGTGAGTTGGAGCCCGCCTTGGGCTCTGTGCTGACAGTGCAGAGCCTTCCTGAGATCCTTTCTCTCTCCCCCTCTCTGGTCCTCTCCTGCTCCCTCTCTTTCAAAATAAATAAACTAAAAAAAAAGTCATTTGAAAAATGTTTCATAAGTCACAGTTTTATTTTGGAACTATAACTGACAGCTCTTTTTTATACTAGTAAGAGTGGTAATGATAATTACGAATAACATTCATCGAAAGTCTGAATTCTTCATTAATTTTGTCTATAAGGTTTCTTTACATCTTTAAAAAAGTCTCAGTTTGAACTGAAATACCTAATAGTTTCTATTTTTTACATTGTGAAGATGACGGTGGTGATGATGATGATGTAAACATTTTTTTTTTTAATTTGACTGTAGTCAACACCCAATATCACGTTAAGTTTCAGGTGGACAACTTAGTGATTTGACGAGTTTATAGACGATGCGATGTTCACCACAAGTGTAGTTCCCCTCTGTTCCATTACATCATTACCACAATATCATACACTTCATTCCTTATTCTCTGCTTTTTATTCCAATGATTTACCCATTCCGGAGCTGGAAGTCTGTATCTCCCTTTTCTTTCAACCCATTGACCCCAACCCCCACCATCCTTTCCTCTGGCAACCATCAGTTTGTTCTCTGTATTTATAATTCTTATTCTACCTTTTGTGTGTTCGTTAATTTTTTGGATTCGATTTATGAGTGGAACCATGTGGTGTTGGTCTTTCTCAATCTGACTTATTTCGCTTAAGCATAATATCCTCTAGGGCTGTCCATGTTGTCTCAAATGGCACTGTCTTAACTTCTTATAGCAGTGTAATATTCCATATATATATATATATATATATATATATGCCACATCTTCCTTATCCATTCATCTATTGATGGATACTTAGATTGCTTATATGTCTTGCTGTTATAAATAATGCTGCAAGAAACGTAGGGGCACATTTATCTTTTTGAGTTAATATTTTCATTTTCTCTGGGTAAATTCCCAATAGTGGACTTATCAGATCATTTGGTATTTTTATTTTTAATTTTTGAGGGACCTCCATCCTGTTTTCCACAGTGGCTGCACCGATTTACATTTCCATGAACAGTACCCGAGGATTCCTCTTTCTCCACATCCATGGCAAGACCTGTTGTTTCTCACCTTCTGGATTTTAGCCTTTCTGACAGGTGTGAGGTGGTGTCTTTTTATGGTTTTGATTTGCATTTTCCCCGGTGATTAGTGATACTGAGCGTGTTTTGTTTCTCAAAGGAATCTTTTGATAAATAGAATAATTTTTAGGAAAAAAAGTTTCCCATTTAACATACTATGAAGAGAAAGAAGACATTTCAAAATAAAATTGGAAAGTCATCTGGAGAATTTACAGAGCTTTGATTGAGACTGAATGCTATGATGCCTTTTACCTGAAACATTATGATAGGCAAAAAAAAATTCTAGCTTTAAACTGCATAAAAATGCATAAAATCACACTGAAAGTATTAGATAATTATTTCTTCAGATTAGACCATAATTCTGAGGAGAACAGAGAGGAAGATGAGCCCACTGGCCCCACCCATTACTTCCACTTAAATCAATAGTCAATGAAGACGGTGTAAATCATTGTCATGATTAATTAGCAGGATCACTTGGTAGATGTTTTTAGTATTAAGATCACAGGCTTTAAGTCTTATCAACAGCAAGACACATCCTCAGAACGTGTACTAATCATTAAATTAACAAAAATTAATTATTTTTAACTATTAATTAGTAAATCAATTATAAACAAACACAATAAATTATAGAAATTATTAATAAAATATTAATAGGACTAAAATTAATAAAAATAATAACAATAAATTAATTAGAATTAATAAAAATAAAAGTAAAAAGATTCGATGATTAAAAATTCCATTTATCAGTGAAATGACTACTGTAGCAATGCACATTAATACAGCAATCATTGTGCTTGATTTTGTTTTCCATATTTTAAATCTATACCAGGACTCAGTATCTAAAAGTAAATGAGCAGGGTTTATTACAAGATAAAGTGCCCTATAATTACCATTTGCAGTTCAATTAAAAAGTATGGGTGAATATTAAAATGTAAGTGTTTCACTTTTCCATGTCTGTATCTACCCACCAACCTCTCAGAAGAATTAATCGACTTCCAGTTTTATCCCAGGCTTTATTTGAATTCCGATTGACAGTAGTGATGGGGGAGAGTTAATGTGCCCACTTAGGATTCTTTCTCCTGGTTCTCCCCCGTCGTGTGTCTGGTGCTCTATTTGATCTCTTTACAGCTTGTGATCACTTTCTGATGTCTCAATTCCTAGTTTTCTCCTTCCTCAGTTTGTGAAGTCTTCTCCTTTTGCCTTGATCCCAAGCAAACCAGAAAAGTTTATCAAACTCTCCATTTTCAAGTATTATATAGAAACACTGGGGCTCTCCTCCTAGAGCCTGCTGCTGGATTCCAGTCTTCAGTATTTGACCTAATGGTGAGCTGTCCAAAGGGCCAAGTGATCATGGACTAAGGAGGCATCCTGATGACAGAAAAAGAATTTCACCATCACTATGATTTTCTTTTGTCCTTTTTTAAAAATAAGGTTTATTTATTTTTGAGACAGAGAGAGAGACACACACAGAGCATGAGCGTGAGAGGCTCAGAGAGAGAGGGAGACACAGAATCCCAAGCAGGATCCAGGCTCTGAGCGGTCAGCACAGAGCCTGACGTGGGGCTCGAACTCACGAGCTGTGAGATCATGACCTGAGTCAAAGTCGGGCACTTAATCAACAGAGCCACCCAGGTGCCCCAGGATCACTATGATTCTCTATGGTCTGAAGATTTTCTGCACTAAAGTCTTTTATTATAAGTCATAAAGGCAGATGATCCAAAGGATATTTTAAGGTCCTATTTCTGGATCATAGTATTCACCTGCCACAGAGGCATCATTTCATTACAAGAAGGCACCTAGTTTTATATATCTTGACTGTAACTTCAGTGCTTTACTATGGATAGCAGAATCACATAATTTACAATGGCAGCTTATCGCTTAAACAGTTTTAACATTTTTCAAAGTATCCGATTTTAAAATATGAAAGATATTTTAAATAACACCTCCTCTATCTAATCTAAATTTTAGCAATGATATTAACAATATTAGTACCTCTACAAGTTATTAAATATTTACTAGTGGTTAGCTTCAAGTCATTGTATCATTCCAAGTAAGATTACGTTCAGGAAAACTATTATTCCTATATTTAGGACTCAAAAAAAAAAAGTACTAAGCAAAGTAACATTTAGAAACATTTAGACTGATACAGGAAACATGAACCTGGTAACCCACACTTTGAATATGCCTTCAAAGCCTCTGCCCTCACAATGCCCTCTGGACGCCTCGGCCAGCTTTTCTACTTCCTCCAATTATAAGTCCAATTTGGAAGTTATAGAACAATTGATCAAAGACAGGGCACGACACACTCTTACTCCACTCTTCTTTTTTCTTTGTCTCCAGCTTTTCTTTAGGGCCATGCTGGATGTTTTACAGCTCTGAGACTTGACTAGTGGGGCAGTTCATAATACTTTCCCGGGGACTGAGCATTTCTCTCAGAAACAATTCAGGTACCACGGAGCAGGTAATGAAATGAGAGCAACAAATATTTCATATCATGGGTCTTTTCCTTTCCTATACATCAGTAAGTAATTCTTTCCCCTAGTTATGAAAGTGGTCGCTTTAACTTAGTTTCAAAATGTTTCTATTTTTTTCCTTTTGAAAGCCACTCCTAATATTTCCCATTTCTTGGGGGAAGATAGGAGATATACACTGTAATATTTTCTTTCCTTGAGAACAGCACTTTTTGGGAGGGGGAGAGTATTTTTTCACTGACATTCTTACAGATTATGATTGTTTCTTTTTATGTCAGTACTCAAAAGAAACCCTGGGAATGATAGCTTTACAGATTTAGAAAGTAATGAATAAAGCCTACAAGAGAAGAATCCCATGGGTGATGTTAGCTCACTTTAATGATGACGTTTGACAGCAGTTTTGGTTTAGGATGAGGTTCCCCTGGCAACTGTTTTATTGGAAAACTGAAAATAGTGAGAAAGCCCTGAAATATGCATTTTTTTTATTTTAACAGCATCGGTGATTTGTTTTGCTCCTTTCTAATGTGTATAATCATTGAATGGGATTGATCATTAACCCGACATTCATTTGTACAAAGAATAGGTATATTTTCAAGGAGCGAAGAGATTCAGGAAGTGATTTGACTTCCATAACTTCATTCTAATGTATACGCTTCCTCTGTAGGATTTGAGATGCCATGATAACGATGGTGAAGTGTCACCCAGCCCTCACTTCTGCGTGTGATGGTATAGATTCCCTTTTTTGTTGCCTGGATGTGTGGTGTAAATAATAACTCCAAAGTGGACAGGTGCACCTGATCTTGTCTTTGAACGCTGCACCATGTGATGGATTAGTTTTCGTGTTAAAAAGCAAATAGTGAAAATGATTAATGAATATACAAATGACTGTTGCACCATAAAAGCTAAGTCGAAAGTTCTTTTTAATGTTTATTTATTTATTTTGAGACAGAGACAGAGACAGAGAGAGACAGAGAATCCTGAGCAGGCTCTATGCTATCTGCACAGAGCTCGACGTGCGACTCAATCCCATGAATCATGACATCATGTCTGGAGCCGAAATCAAGAAAAGGACATCCAACCGACTGAGCCACCCAGGCGCCCCTGATTCAAAGTTTTGATGCTATTATTAAGTCTATATTTAATGAGACTGTGAACTACAGTATAATAGAATATTTCCAAATTATAGTCTGTTAAAATTACTTTCTGGTATTACTTACTGGTTTTATCTTCAGTCTGGAAGTAAAATATGCTTACGGGTACACGAGGAAGACACCTTTTATGGCAGGGAGAGGACTCATCTGGTCTCGTCTGTACTCCTGGACCTAATAGTTCAGTCACATGCTTACTAAGATTCAGTTGTATTTGCTCAAACCTGAACAAACGTCAGCTGACGTTGTTATGTCATTATGTTATGTCAGCTGACTTTGTTATTGCTATTATTAGATTGAATTAAATATGTTATAAGCTTATTAACTTTGAAGGCAAGAAGAGATCATTGTTTCCATGAAAATTAAGTAGAATGTATTGGGAGAATCAGTGGCTGTGAATCTCTCAGAAAGATAGCTTTCAAATTAGTGCCCCTAACAACATAACTTTGGCAAAAATTTGGCGGGGGGGGGGGGGACATAGGATGATGTAACAACTGGTAACTCCCCCAGGGACCAGTGCCAGGATAGAAAAGCTTGAGACATAATTGATCGATTGCCACGGGCTTGGTTTGTACAATTTTGGGAGTTAAAACTCTGGGGACCCGTCTTAGGGAGGCACCACAATATTTTGAGATTTACCTTCAGGACCCTGACTTGATTCACACAGTAGATATCAGAGAAAAATCCCCTTGGACTTCCAGTAGAGACAGGAGAGAAAAGGAACCATTTTGAAATACACCAGCGCACTCTCTTCTTAACGAAGCCTTCACGCGGGGGAGACGAGTTACCCAGAGCCCAATCTGCTGGGTTATTATCAGAGCCTATCTGACCTGGGGAAGAAACATACCCAATTCCAGCTTACTCTAGCCATCCTGTCCCACGTGAGGCGGGAAGAAAGACCGAGAAACACTTACGATGTCCACAGTGCAGACACTCCCACTCACTAAAAGAGCAAGACCCAACCACAGGAGTACAGAACACTTCCCTCTCTCCACACCTCACCACCACATCACTGAAGGCCTATGTACATCAGTTCTTTTGCGCAATATATCATATCCAGCAGTCAATAAAAATTACAAGGCATACCAAAAAGCAAAAGACAGAATTTGAAGAGACAGAGCAAGCTGCAAAACAAGATATGGCAGGGCTGTTGGAATGATCAGACTGGGCATTTAAGACAACTATGAATAATAGGCAAATGACTGTAACGGATACAGTAGACAGCAGGCAAGAACAGATGGGCGACTTGCCCAGAACACTGGCTATTCTAATGAACCAAAAAGAAGTCCTAGAGATCAAAAGCACTGTAACAGAAATGAAGAGTGTCTTTGAAGGGCTGGCTGAGGAAAGAATCTCTGAGTTTGAGGATATCTCAGTAGAATCCTCAAAAACTGGAGGGCAAAGAGTACAAAGACTGAATAAAACAGAACAGAGGATCCAAGGACTGTGGGACAACAAAAGGTATAACATACACATAACGGGGATACACGAAGGAGGGAAAAGAGAAGAAAGAACCAAAGAAATATTTGAAGCAATAATGACTGAGAATTTTCCCCAAATTAATGTCAGACACCAAACCAAGATCCATAAAGCTCAGAGAATATATTACAATTAAGGCAGAGAGAGAGAGAGAGAGAGAGAGAGAGAGAGAGAGAGAGAGAAAGGAAGGAAGGAAAGAAGGAAAGAAAGAAACTACACCTAAGTATATACATTTCAAATTACAGAAAGTCAAAGTTAAAGAAAAAATCCCAAAAGATACCAGAAGGGAAAACACCTTACTTATAAATGGACCAAGATAAGAAACCAAGAAACAAGAAGAGTGTGGAGTGAAATACACGAAATCTTTAAAATTTTTAAAAATTAGTCTAAATTCTGTACCTTGCAAAATCATCCTTCAGAATTTTAGGAGAAATGAAGACTTTATCAGACAAACAAAACCGATGGCATTTTTTTGCCAGTAGATGTGCATTGCCATGATTTTTTTTTTAAAGATTCTTTTGAGAGAACAAAATTAATATGGCTGGTGAGAAACTTGTATCTACATAAAGCAAGAACATTGAAGAAGAAATAAATGAAGGTAAAATAAGACTTTTATTTTTCTTAATCTTAATTGATCTAATATATTACTGTTTGGTCAAAATAATAACAACACATTTGACTATATACCGTTATATAAACTAAAGTCTTTGGAAACTATATAGGATAAGGCATGCAAAATCTGTTGCTCTTGGTTTCTGATTTACTTAATTTTTTTTAAATTTATTTATTTATTTTGAAAGAGAGAGAGGAGGATAGAGAATCCCAAGCAAGCTCCATACTGTCAGCCTACAGCCTGATGCGGGATTTGATCTCAAGACCGTGAAATCATGACCTGAGCCAAAATCAAGAGCTGGATGCTTAACTGACTGAGCCACCCTGATGTCCCCGATTTATTTTATTTTTTAAACAACTTTATTGAGACATAATTAATATACAACAACTATATATATATATATATATATATATATATATATATATTGAAGGTGTGTGATTTGCTAGGTTTTGATACACACACACACGCATGCATGCATGAAAACAGGAGCATAATCAGCAAATGGAAATTTTCATCATCCATCAATGTTCCCTCAGGCCTCTTTCTCTCTCTTGTCTCTCTACACTCTCCTTTAAAAAGACATCCACATCAGTGGATTAGTTTCCATCTTAATTTTTTTAAATAGAAGCAAAGAGCCTTAGAGCCACCACCCCCCTCCCCACCGCCGCTCCCCTGCCCTGTTTTCTCTTCCTTCTTTCATGGAGCATAATTTTTCCAGGATGTACTCATGGTGTATGTGACAATAATTCAGTCGTTTCCATTCTAAGTGGTATCCTGCAATATCAAAACACCACAGTTTGCTCACTAACTTGTGGGGGCTATTAAGATTGCTTCCAGGTTTGGTTATTCTAAACATAGCCACACTGGACCTTAATGCACAGGTCTTTGTATGGCATATGCTTTCATTATTCTTGGGTGCAAAGGGTCAGGATGGTTGGGTCACGTAAGTGTCGTTCAACTTTTTAAGAAATTGGCAAACTCTTCCCAAAGAGATCATCATATCTTACGTTTTTCACTAGCAGTGTGTGAATTTCGGTCCCTCCATATCCTTACCAACATTTGGTAAGGTCTTCTTAACTTTAGCTATTCTAATGCAGATTAATTGGTAGCTCATTATTGTTTTAATTTTCATCGCCTTAGTTATTAATGTTGTTGAGATGTATTTTCATGTGCTTATTTGCCATCCTTATGGATGTGATAAAATCTGTTCAAAGTTCTTGCCTGTTTTTTCACTGAATTGTTTACTTTCTTCTTATTGAATTTTATACACTATAGATGGAAGTCATTCATCATCTATATGGCTTGTGAATATTTCTTTCAATCTCAGTCAGGTCTTTTCATTTTTTTAATAGTATCTTTTGAAAAGCACAAGTTTTTAGTTTGGGTGAAGTCTACTTTACTATATCTTTTCTATCAAGATTCGGGCTTTTGGTGTTTTACTTAAAATATAATTGCCTAGCCCCAAATTCTAGGTTTTCTTTTTAAAATATTGTTGCTTAGTTTTTATATTTAGTATTACGATCCTCCTTGAGTTAATTTCCGTAGGTATGATCTATGGATCAAGGTTCATTTTTATGCATACAAAGATAGAGTTTTTCAGCAAATCCGTGGCTTGAAGACAATGAAACTGTCTTTGTCTTGAAAGAGGCATATGGATGCACATATGGTGGTGGGCACAAAGTGAAACATCTTTGTATCCCATAATAAAAGCCCAATAGAAGCATCCACCATGGAAGAGGTTGACGGAAATAACTGCCCAGTGGATGTCAGCTAGCCTCAGTCATCATCCTCTCTTGGACTTTCATGATGCCCTCATGGATGCAGAAATCACACTGGCAGTGATGAGGCATATATATGGGCCCAACAATCTGTTCCCACTTACAAAGACTGATTTAGTCACTACCACGGGTGATTGTCCATACTGCCAGTAATTTAATCCACTGCTAATCCCGTTATGTAACAGTATTCCTCAGAGAAACCAAAACTGCCTCCTGATGGCAAGTTCATAACACCAGGTCCCCTTTCAACCTGGAAGGGACAATCACTTGGATTTGGCACATGTTCTAGATCTGATCTTGAATTTCCTGCCTTTAGAACCTCACCCAGGATGCTTGTCTGAGGAATTACAGAAAGTTTGATCTACTGAGGTAGAACTCTGTACATTGCCTTTGACCAAAGTATTCCCATTACAGCACCGTAGGGGTACTGTTTCTTTCAGACAATATACCACGTAGATATGGCAGCTTGTCAGGTTCAGGAAAAGGGGGGGATAGCCTTTTTAAAGCTACAATTGAGGCATCAGCCTGGAGACAACTGCCTGCAGTAAAGGATGTCCCCATCAGGAGGTGGTAAATCAATGACCTTTACAAGGATACTTATCAACTGCTCCTTGAGAGCAGTTGGCAATCAACATGGCATGCTCACCAGTTGAGAGATGGTCGTGTGAGCTGGTCCACTAAGACTTTCCAAAGCCTTTTCCTGATCTCCATGGAAGTGTTTACTTCACGGAAGTGTCTCTCAGTTTCAGTCCAATGTGGATATACCAACAGAGAGACATTGCCCCAAATTATATAGCCCTCATTAAACAGGAGGACTACCAGGAGGCAGGGACCGACACCAAATCTTTTGTCCAGTAACTACAGGACTAAATGTTCTGTCAGTTGTTTTATATTAGGGACAAATGGGTTTCAGTGGGTTTACCGTACCATTCATCATGATTTTATTTTCTACCACTGTTTGAAGACGTTTGATAAAAATAACCTAGCAAGAATTATTTCTCTTATTGATTTTTAAATGCCCTTTGATTTTGGACAGATTCAGACTATGGGCCAAGTAACGTCAACATTACTTAAATTCTCAGTTAATAATGCTTTTGAAATTAAGCTTTCACTGCCATGATGAACCAATGAAAACAGGTCTGTTCTCTTGCCGGCACAAACAGAGATATCAGTAGATAAAATTTATTTTAAAGCATCTTACATATGGTTTCAGATTTGTAAGGCAAAGATTGAAAACACTTTGGAAAAATTGGACCCATTCCCTCCAACATACATAAAAGAAAGAAATAACGCCCTTCAAACTAAAGCCATCAACTTATTAATGTAAAGCCAGAATTGCAACAAAAAAATTTTTTTTGTATTTATGGGCATGAATAAAATTGCCAAAGATAAAAACAAAACTATCAGATATACATGATTCAAGATTCAACTGCTGTCTAAGAATTAATTGCACCCGGTTAATTAACATCTCCAAGTACATCACGTTATCCTTTTCTCCTGTTTCCTTTGGCCCACGAGCCAGAAGCCCCATGGCCAGGACAGTCCACAGGAGCACTGTTATGCTGGTCTAGACCATGGTGGCCTGCTGCTGACACCTACTTCAAAACGTTTCCAGGCCTGGGGTGCCTGGGTGACTCAGTCAGTGAAGCGTCCGACTTTGGCTCAGGTCATGATCTCATGACAGCTCAGAGCCTGGAGCCTGTTTGGGATTCTGTGTCTCCCTCTCTCTCTGCCCCTCCCCCACTCATGCTCTGTCTCTCTCTCTCTCAAAAACAAATAAACATTAAAAACGATTTTTTTAATGTTTCCAGGCCTAACACCTGTCTACCCAGCTGTATGGGTAGAATTTGGGGGAGTCAGTCAAGTGTTAGCACAGAAGCTGAGGAGGCTCACTCAACTCCTGCACAAATTCCTCCAGCTGGTTGTGCCTGGAACCCTGTGGCCATCCCCGAGGAGATGGGCAGCCTTTCCATTTTCAAAAGAGAAATAACCATACTCCTCAAAATATTATGTCAATCTTACCACCTGCTTATTTTCCAAAGGATTAAATTCTGCATTAATTAGCAACAGAGATGCCCAGGAAACTATGTTCTTATCAGGAACACACTCAACTCTTAACTCTAAGGATTCCATTTGATAATAAGATACTCAAATTAGAATAATGCCTTTATTTTTGTATTGCACAGACTAAAATGTCCTAAGTTATGGAAAATTTCATAACTCCAGTTACCCTACAAGTAAACTGTTTTCTTTCACAGTATCTACCTTTCAAAATAACTTGCTTTCATTGCAAGAAAGAGCAGACCAGAAAAAATAGCATATATTCCCTTCCGGAGTTAAATATTTGTCCCATGCTTCACTATTGTCCCATATATAGTCAACTTTCTTTTGGACCATGGTTAATGGAAGATCATTGCCCATTCGTTCACTTTCCCTCAAACGATGAGCAACCCAAACTAACTTCAACAAAACATTGAAGCTTTTAACCAAAACTTCAACTGATATGGGTGGCCGTGTTCTTATCAACTGCAACTACAATTTTAAAGAATTTAGTATTTTAATTTAAAATACACGGGGTGCCTGGGTGGCTCAGTTGCTTGGGTGTCCGACTTGGGCTTAGGTCATGATCTCATGGTTCGTGGGTTTGAGCTCCACGTTGGGCTCTGTGCTGGCAGCTCGGAGCCTGGAGCCCGCTTCGGATTCTGTGTCTCCCTCTCTCTCTGCCCCTCCCCTGCTCATGCTCTGTCTCTCTCTCTCTCTCACAAAAATAAGTAAATGTTAGAAAATATTTACTTAAAAATAAATAAATAAAATAATTCCTCAGGAAATGATGTAATGTAAAAAAAAAAAGCACAACCGAACCTCAAAATATACACAAGAAAAGTATGACACCTTTCAGCTCCAGACAGCGGTTCCTTACAGGCCCTTCTCCTGTTGATACAGAATAAGGATGAAATAATGGTTTTAATTTGCATTCTTTTGCTGCTGGCGCCTTGAGCTCCCAACACGATATTAGTTAGTCAGCGCCTTCAGTATTTCATAATAAATTCTTAGTGCACGTGCACATTAGATCCAATGTTAGCATTCTTCCTGGAGAAGACTGTAGAAGTTCGTAGCACGCCTGGCATTATGAGACCAGAAGACAGCGATGCAGACTATGTGACCTGCAATATTAAACGAATGCGTATACAACATAAGCGCTTTTCTTTGCTCGTCGCAAGGGATGATTAATATGAAAAAGTGTCAGAATTAGCATGTGATTACCACCAACAGCGGACACAAGCTTTGTCGCTGGAAAAATTATGCGTTACCAGCACATTTTTAAATAGCTGGAATATTTTTTTAAGCTCATCTACCACAAAACGCTTATGACCATAATTAGCCTTTCATATTTAAAAAATACATTTGACTCCTCATCTTTCCCCCTTCTTCGCTGTGTGGCTCTGGAGAGCCTGTTAGCCTTTTGAAATCTATTTGTTTGCCTGGGAAACAATGGGAATGATTCTTCCCTTTGTGAAATTGTGTGGTTGACATTTCCTGTGGCCCAGGCACTGTCAGTCACCCAGTATCACAGGATAACAAAAGATGCTGAGCTTTTCCCCACAAGGCTTCAAATCCAAGAATTTGGTAAGTAATACATTTGATAGGGCTTGTGATGTGGCACCTGGGTGGCTCAGTCGGTTACGCGTCCCGCTCTTGGTGAGATTGAGACCTGCACTGGGCTCTGTGCTGATAGCGTGGAGCCTACTTTGTATGCTCTCTCTCCCTCTCTCTCTCTCCCCCTCCCCTACTCACGCTGTCTCTGCCTCTCTCAAAATAAATAGATAAACTTAAAAAACTTTTAGATAAGGCTTGTGTTGATGCAGAAAGTGCCAGTTAATACATACACCCATGCTGAGCCACTCAGTGAGTGGCCGTGCTACTCGTGTTGGTGACACAGCCATCAACAAAACAGAGGCTACTTCCCTGCTGGCTCTTACACTCCAGGACAGAAAAGATCGTCAATAATCAATAGCAATAATATATACAAACTATGTATCGTGGCTGGCGTGCAATGAACGCGGCGTGAGAAGTAAAAGCAGACGAGGAGCAGAAACACTGGGAATCCGGAGGTCCCGGCAGTGACTGCATTAAATGGCACAGTCGGGGATGTTCTCATTGAGAGGCAACATTGGAACAGAATACTGAAAGGAGTTCTGGAGTTCTCTCAGGATGCTGGCAGCAGGTGGCAGGAGGGGGTCACCGGGAACAAAGCTGTCAGGCAAGATTCTTCTGCTGTGCCCTGGAACCCCCTAGAGGCCAACGCAGCAGGAAGACAAGGAGATGGAGGGAGGAGCCTGAACAGGTTATTCTACGGGTCCAGCACTGCGTGGCCACGTGTTTCACTTCCCTCTGTGTGGCCACGGGAATCTGCTGCCGGAGCGGGAGGATCTGCCTTTTGTTTGGGACCTCCGCCTTTGGTACTGAGATGGACAACGGAGGTGCATGGGGGAAGATCAGGTCTCTGTTAACGGTTTGATTCATCCAGACAGTGTTTACTTATACTTCAGTTACTGCCTAGATGATTCGAGAAAGTTAGGAGGTTATCACTGAAGCTCGGTCATCCATATATTATCCTCTCTAAAGAGGATGTCAAAGTGATTTTTCCTTAAATCATGTTTTAAATATATGTTAATAAAAAAAAAACCCTAATTAAAGTGGTTAGTAATACAAAATTATTGGGGAAAGAGGGGAAAATTGTGAAAAGGGAAAGTGTTTTAGAGGAATGAGAAATTATTTTAATATTTTTAATCTTTATTTATTTTTGAAAAAGAGAGAGACAGAGTACGAGTGAGAGAGGGGCAGAGAGAGAGAGAGAGAGAGAGACAGTGTGAGTGGCGGAGGGGCAGAGAGAGAGGGAGGCACAGAATCCAAAGCAGGCTCCAGGCTCTGAGCTTTCAGCACAGAGCCCAATGTAGGGCTCGAACCCATGAGCTGTGAGATCATGACCTGAGCCAAAGTCAGACACTTAACCCATGGACCCACCCAGGCGCCCCAAATGAGAAATTATTTAAATATGTACTTAGTATATAACACCGATAAATAAAAACTTACTAGTGTGCTTTAGGCATTGACTTACATAAAAGCTTCAAAGATACTTCTCCGTCGCTTTTTAAAAAATAATTGGGGACGCCTGGGTGGCTCCGTTGGTTAAGCGTCCAACTTTGGCTCAGGTCATGATCTCGTGGTTGGTGAGTTTATGAGCCCCATGTTGGGCTGTCTTCTGTCAGCTCAGAGCTGGCTTTGGTTCCTCTGTACCTCCCTCTCTCTGCCCCTCTCAGACTTGCACGAATAAATAAATAAATAAATACACGTTAAAACAAAAACAAAATAAAATAATCTCAAAATAATAATCTCAAAAATAAATAAACATTAAAGCAAAGTTATCCAAAATAAAGTACAGTGGATAAACTAAAATGCACGTATATAGATTTAGTAAAGTTTATCCCAAACTGATTTTCTAAACATCTCAAAAATCAATTAGATTCAAACACCAAGTGCCCAGAACTGAATCGCATGATCAACATGTCACTTGGCTTCAAGGCCAACTCTGACAACGTTCATAAGACCAACTACCTAATTGTGACTTATTCCAAAGCTTATACTTTCAATTTCTGCACTGCCTCTCAAAGAGGTCCTGCTTTCCAAATCGTTTTAACCAAAATCAGGTTTTCATTTCGGTAAGTGTAAATATTTTGCGAATGAAAGGGAAGATATTAACGGCAGTTCAGTCTGTTTTTCTCAACACGGTGAGCACACTGTTTGTTTTAAAGCCTGATGCCTGTGTCAGTTTTGGAAGACACAGAATCTTGGGACAGTGACCATAAGGCATTTTCCTGCATTCTCCCAGTTTCCCAACATCCCCAGGATAATCCTTTGTTATGGAAGTGAATCCATGTAGGTTTCTTGTTTGTTTGTTTGTTTGTTTGTTGAAGCCTTAAAAACAAAAGTAAAGACAGCTTCAAATTTGGAACGGACTCACCACAATTTTAGTAGATGAATTAATTGACATTTACTTGTGAATTTGTGAGCTCACTGCTGGTCGAAGAGCACATGACAAGCAACAGGAAGCCAACCTACAACCTGCTGGCGGAGCTGAGATGCTCTGTTCCTGCAGGATAAGAATTGGTCTCAGAGCTTCTAAGAGAGACCTTCTGAGGTGAGGACACTTTCTTGCATTTACTTTACTCGCGGTAAATGTCCCTGTCCCTTCTTTTCTCTTAACTCATGTGAAATGAGGCCTTTGTTCCCCATACTGCCGTCTATTCTATTCCTTCCTTTGTTCAACACCCTTCCTTCTTAATAAGTTTCCCCTCAGAATGACTCCGCTTTTCCATTTAACTTGGGGCAAGAGAAAAGATTAGGAGAGGGGAGACAAGAGGGAGGGAGATGAGCTGATAGGTTAAGTCCAGTGTAAAACCTAAATGCCCTGTGTCGCATCCTGTCATTTCTGGACTATTACTGTCTTACTGTCAAGGCCTCCGAAATCATCATAAGCGGACCTCAATATACTTTGCCAGACCAGGAGGAAGTGAGGTTTGGAGTCCACGGTGGGTCCATGTGAGGGTGTGGTATCTGTGCACAGCTGAATTTGGGATGGGTCCGCCCTCACCTGAAGCGTTTTGTGTGTTCTCCTAATTTGACAGTCTTGTTTCCAGACTTGCCTACATCTTCGAGCTGTGCCGCTGCGCTGCCTCCATCAGAGGCGAGGGTTCCGCAAAGCAGTCTGAAGGCTGCGGCGCATCGATTAAGAAGCGTCTGGTGACTCTCCATTTCAGGGATTCTGCAGTATCGCTGCTTCATACTCAAAGTCCGGTTTGCTTCCGGAGCCTGCAAAGTCAGCGTCTTTAACGGGTCCCCATTAAGACAGGTCTGAGGAGGCCCTAAGGAAAACAGAACAGTGGCCTGTGTAGAAGAAAGTGATTCTCCTAGTGAGTTCCCAAGGTGGTCATAATTCGAGTTTGGAAAGAGGTTCCGCAAGTAGTCTCGTAATCGCTGCATGAGTCAAGTCTATTTCATAAAGTACTAGAGGAATTAATGAACATCAGTCTAGAGGGATTCCTTAACATATCTAATCATTCTTCATAACATAATGAAAAGACTACTATTTAAAATATGGTGTAATAACAATGACATTGTAGTAAGAAAAAATTGACCCAACAGTTTACTTTGGCCAAAGCTGTCAGAATAGACTGTGTGAGTTTTCAGTCATTTTCAATTAGAATAGAAGTATTAGAAATATCTACTATGAAGAAAGACAGATACCGTATGTTTTCACTCTTATGTGGATCCTGAGAAACTTAACAGAAGTCCATGGGGGAGGGGTGGAAAGAAATAAAAAAAAGAGGTTAGAGAGGGAGAGAGCCAAAGCATAAGAGACTCTCAAAAACTGAGAACAAACTGAGGGTTCATGGGGTGGGGGGTGGGAGGGAGGGGAGGGTGGGTGATGGGTATTCAGGAAGGCATCTTTTGGGATGAGCACTGGGTGTTGTATGGACACCAATTTGACAATAAATTTCATATATTGAAAAAAAATAAAAAGAAATAAAAAAGAAATATCTAATATGAGATGTAATACTCTGAGAGCATAGTGTCCTTAGATATTGTCTCCTTGCCTTTTTTGTTGTAATGAAAAAAAGACACACATATAATATTCTAGATGTTTTATAAAATATACTTTTTTCTTTATAAGATTACTATTTATATTTCTTCGTTTAATTACTAGGAGGCATTTAAAGATTTATGACAGCAAACATATATGGCATATTATTAAAACAAACTTTATGTCTATCAGAGAAAAATTGAAGTTTCATTATTCAATTGCTTTTACCTTTTAATGAAAATGTCAAAGAAATATAGAATTCAAAACAGTTCACCAAAATTTCTGCAATATAATTTTAAAATAGGAAAATACATTGATAAGTTTCCTCAGTTTTCATAGTTACCTCACAGTTACTTACATTTTTAGATAATAGGTTGCAAACTAAGGTATACCTTATATTTACAGAGAATGTAGCACCCACTTTTTTTTAAACAGCTTTATTGAGATACAACTAATGTGCCATATAATGCAATACAATTTTTTTAAAAAATTTAATGTTTATTTTTGAGAGAGAGAGACAGACAGACAGACAGACAGGGGTGAGTCGGGGAGGGACATAGAGAGAGGGAGACACTGAATCTGAAGCAGGCTCCAGGCTCTGAGCTGTCAGCACAGAGCCTGATGTGGGGCTTGAACTCACGAACCGTGAGATCGCGACCTGAGCCCAAGTCAGAAGCTTAACCGACTGAGCCACCCAGGCGCCCCTAATTCCATCTAATTAATGTGGTTTTTAGTACATTCACGAAATTGTGCAACCATCATCACTATGTTGTTTCAGAAAATGTCTATCACTCTACAAAAGAAACCCTACACACATTAGCAGTCGAGAGTTCACTCCTTGGAACCCCAGACTCCAGCAACCCTGATATAATTTCCATGTCTATGGATTTACACTCCTCAATATTTCAAAGAGATGTCCAAAAGAACCCTCCTTCTGTGGGTTGCCTTTTCACTGTGGTGTCCAAGGAAAGAAGCTTTTTATCAAATTTGGTATTTCCCTAGATCAGCAGGCAACTAGCAGGTGTTCAATAAATGCACAGTGAATAGTATCAGTGCAAATCGTATGTAGAAACAAAGTAAAACAACACCAATTAAAAACTACGCTTGCTATATTTAAACATGCATATATCTAGATTATATATTACCATGAGTATCTTTGAAATATGGCTGGCTTTTCTTTTGCCCTGATATCCATCAATTTTTTTTTTAAAGAAGAAAACAGAAAAGGTAGGTTAGTTTGCAGAAATTTTAAATTTGCTGTAACCAGCAAAGCCACATGTCCCTTTTGCTTTTCTTTCTTTCTTTCTTTCTTTTTTTTTTTAAGTTGCTCCACAACCAGCACGGAGCCCAACACGGGGCTCAAACTCACGACCCTGAGATCAAGACCTGAGCTGAGATCAAGAGTACAATGCCTAACCAACTGAGCTACCCAGGCACCCCTGCTTTTTTTTTAAGAAAAAGGTAAGCCTTAGGGATAAATGTCCACTCCCCTATTGTGTGAACCCAAGACTTTAAATAGGTCATTTTCTGAAATTTTATTAAAGTGTGTGTGTGTGTGTGTGTGTGTGTGTGTGTGTGTGTGTGGTGTCTGACTTGAAGTGCTTGCATTACTGTAATTTTACAAGGGCTTCAGAGAAGCACCTGAAACGGTTCAGGATATTTCTAATGATTTACCTCTCTGGGCAGGCATCGTGATTAACGACCAGTGTCAGCTGGAGAGAGCTTCTTGGTGTCCACCAACACAATGCAATTTGATACTGTGCCCAGAAATGCCATCACAAGCAAATGTCTCTCTTCAAGAGCTAGAACATTATTGCATAAGTTCCCCACAGAGCTATTTTCTAAATTGTCTGAGAAACGATAACGGGGATTACTGAAAAGAGGAATAAATGTTTCTCTTACCCTTGTGGTTGGCAAGAAGAAAGAAGCTGATTGTCAGAAGACGGGTACAGAAGACTAAACGGGAAATCGCCTTCGTTTATAGCCTGCGTTTTTTCTAGATGCCCCGGCAGGATTTACTTTGCACTTTTGCCTTTCCAGATTTGCAAAACACCTCATTTCTATGCTATCAACAAACGGAGAGCAGGAATCATCATTTCTTTAAAGACTAAATGTGTGTCTTTTCGAAGGTTCACATGCGGAAAGGTGGAGGCTTTACGTAAAGAGAGATCTTGGGTGTTGTAGATCAGTGTCAATTAAAGCGCATTGTTAATGCTGAAGTTTAAGAAATTGCAAATGGACTCTGATGTATTTATAGACAGATATGGATTCTATTATGTAAAGGAGCATATGAGATGAGGCAAGATTGGATGCAGGTGCTCTGTGCCATTACCAATGGCTGTGCTTTGGGTTGGTCAAATTGTGTATTATGGACTGTAGCTTCTGTTCTGGGAAGAGATGTGTAAGTTATTGGATGGAGAAGACAATCCAATGTCAGGAGCAAAGGTGCTCATTGAGTCAAATACCTTGCAGCGTTCAGATTGCCTCCATCCTGCTTTGTTGCTTGCCCCTAAAATGTCAACTCAGGAAAAAAAAATGTATATAGTTTCATGCACTAAAAATCCCATCTCATCCAATTCAATTTAATATTTAAATATGTCTTTCGTCGGATTGCCTCCTGTTACCCACCTAGGAGAGAATTAGTAAAAACAGAATAGCCCTGTTGAATTTGAAAATATTTGAGAAATTAATAGACATCTATGGTATCTTATTTCTACCCCATGGGACTGATTTGCCTATGGCTAAATTGTAAGTGTTAGATTCTTGCAGCAAAAGAGAATCTCAGGGGTCCTGCAGTCCAATTCCTCAAGACACAGAGGAAAGAAAACCCAGAGAGATGAAATGTGTGTCATTTAAGTCCACCACTGAGTTAGAGGCAAAGCCAAGGAAACTCAGTTCAAGGAGAGAGACACTTGAGTAGCATCCTGGCCCTTCTTAATTTTCAGGCATGTGTTGCAGATTCATTGTCTTTCCAGCTTTATCCACTTCCTACCTTTTCTATTTTTCTATGCATTTTCCTTCCTTGTTCCATTATTAGAGCCAAGCGTTAGGCCAGCGCAGCTAGAAGTTTAATTAAATTCAGAGAGATAAATAATATAAGTAAATGCATTGAGAAAAAACCATGCCAGATTTCTCAAATCTGAAATCAAATATGAAAAAAGTGGAAGCCTGGAAGAAGTCTCGAGCATTGGATCTGAATTGGAGGCATTACTGTAAACTAAGAGATTTTAACTTAGATTTAGTTTTACATAAAGGTCTCTACATGTAGAAAATTATATAGAAGTATGCATAAGTTTATATATTTTTTAACAAAGTCTGCTTACAGCAGCTAGAAACAATGACACCCCAGTAATAATGAGTATACTTGGCACCCAAATCTTGGTTTCTAAATACCATTCTCCACAAACAGAACCAGATGTACTTGGGGAGATAGCACATCAATAGATTTGGGGTGGAAAAGCACAAAATGAATCTAGAATCTCTTGTGCCTGAAAGTCAAACAATGCACAAAGAATAATTAGGATGTATCTAAAGGGCACATGGGCATCATGAGAGCGGTCATGTCTGGGGCAAGTTGAGCAAAAAATACATAATGATCAAATAGATTGTAACATTTTGAAAATATTTTTTAATGTTTATTTATTTTTGAGAGAGAGGGAGCATGAGTGGGGAGGAGCAGAGAGAGAGGGAGACACAGAATCCAAAGCAGGATCCAGGCTCTGAGCTATCAACACAGAGCCCAACGCAGGGCTCAAACTCACAAACCATGAGATCATGATCTGTGCCAAAGTTGGACGCTTAACCAACTGAGCCACCCAGGCGCCCCTAGATTGTAACATTGAAAAAAAAATAGAACTTGTAAGTATTTATTGATCTGAAGATTAAACAAATTAATAAATAAATGGAGGGGAAAGAAATGTTCTTCCATATAGAATACTGACCAATAAATATGGCAGAAAGAATGGGTTTAAAATTACCATTTGGCAATCATGAGAGTAATCGTGGATTAGGGCAAGAATCTTCGATGATTCTCAAGCTAAAACTGCTTGGTGCAAGTCTGATTAAGATCAGAACAATTTGGGGGCACCTGGGTGCCTCAGTCAGTTAAGCTGACCTTTGATTTCTTCCGAGTTCACCATGTCACGGGTTCATGGGATCGAGCCCTGCATTGAGGCCTATGTTGGGCTCCATGCTGTCAGAAAGGAGCGTGTTTGGGATTCTCTCTCTCTCCTCTCTCTGCCTCTTCCCCTGCTCATGCTCTCTATGTCTCTCAAAATAAATAAATAAAATTTTAAAAAACTATCAGAACAATTTCATAAGCTTAAAATGTCTCCCCTTAAAATACATAGTAAATCAATAATTAATGAGTTTAACTTTATTATTTGCATATTCTTTACTGTGGAGAAATCTGACAGACATCCTCGTGATCAACTGATAAATCCTAAACATTTATCTTCTGGGATAAATCAATCCTGTGTCCCTCTTGATACAATGCACCGAGTAGAACACATCATAAGTTTCATTGTTTTTTGGGGCCTGTTGGCATAAATTAAGAGGCATTATGATACAAACCCAAGTAGATGGATAGTCTTCAAAACAACTGGCCTATATTCTTCAAAAAAAGAAAAATGCTAAATCATAAAAACAAGAAAGACTCAGGAGTTGTTCTAGATGGTGGAGGTGAAAGAAAGATACAAGATATCTACATACGACACGTGATACTGGATTGTATCCTGAACCCAGGAATGATATTTTGGGTTAATTGGTGAGATAAAATTGAGTTCTATGGATTAGATGGTAATATTGGATCAATGTTAATTTACCTGAGTTGAAAGTTGAGTCCTGGCTGTAGGGAAAGAGTATCCTAGTTTTGGGACAACACTGAGGCACTCAGCAGTAAGCATCAGCACATCGGCAAGTCATTGTAAGTTCCGACACAGCTTTGTGTACTATTCTGCAGGTTCTCTGGAAACGTAAAATCATTTTAAAGTAAAAAGTCAAAACAAGCGAAATGATATTTCTGACTGGGAGGCTGTTGACATAGAGAAGGAGTAGCAACGCTGGCTGGGTCACTTTGTGCTAATTTTGTAGCTTTTTTTTTTCCCTTCGGTAATAATTATTCTGAGTACTTTTCATTTAGACAGCAACATCACATCCCTGTAGAGTTTGGTTAGCACCTGTAATTTCCGAATGTTGTTAATTAAGAATATCTGTAACGAAAGGCCTAGATTTCTGTATTTATTGGCTAATACAACCTACAGGATATCCAGAGTACCATTTTTATGTCACTAGGAATCCCAGAGCTGTGAGGTGAACAACACAGAGCATAAATATATTTTCAATATGTCTTATTCACACTGATCCTGTAAAGGCTTTCCTGGGAATGATTTTCTACATGGAAGTATGCTTATTGTAGAAATCTGAACTCAAGGTACTTGGGGGAGAGACCATCTAAATCCTTTCACTCGCAACACCCTGAGAGTGAAATTTTTATTATCCATTTCCCATATCTGTAATATTTTCTGTTGGGATGGTTCCTTCTTTAATTTAACTCTCTTTTCTCCTACTTTCTTCATTAGTAGGAATCACTTGGCACTCTCTATGTTCTCCCCAGCATCTCCATGAATTCACTGGGTATACTTTCTATTTTCCACGTTATGCAGGACATAATTTTGCTAATTGTTCAGCCAAAAGCACAGCGAGGCTACCTATATCTGCACCTTCGAACGATAGGGCTCGCAAACTGTGGCTTCTGCCTCTTCCCCAATCCAAATGCAAGAGCCGCATGCCTTGCAGCAGCCACCAAATTTCAGATATGGAGCTCTATTTGAATTTTCTATTGCTACAATGCAACTATCCTGGATATTAGTGACTTAAAATAAAAATATTCTACCCTATATCACAAATATATAGGCAAAAAAAAGAAAATGGCCAGGACTGAGACAGCAATTCTTCTGTCCTGTGTATTGTGACTAAAGGGTCATTTGATGGTGTGCACCTGACAGACGGATTGCAGGTTCCAAGATGGCCTCCATCACAAGCCTAATTCCTGGTTGGAAATGCAGACGCCTGGGCTTAGCTGGGCGACCCTCCCTTTCCACATATGTGGTCACTAAAGTTGCTGGACACCTCACATGGCAGCTCAGGGTTCTGGGTGTTTTCAGGGAGGGAAGAGAATCTGCCAGTGTCATAGTAAGAGTCCAGAAAGTGTAATAGTGGGGCTTCTGCTGTCTTCCATTGGTCAAACCAGCACAGTCTGCCCAAATCATATGGTCATTTCACCATCAGAGAAAGGTCAGAGAATATTCAGCCATCCTTAATCTTCCGGCATAGATCAGAAATTTTATCGTTATGCTTTACTATAAATGATTCTCCATTCACAGACTATTTTCGGTCACGACTAACAAACTAATAAAGGACAGAAGTAATGTTTTAAATAATTAACCATATTAACAACATAAATATTGCATCTAGATAATATACGTAACTCCTACAATTCCCCAGAAACACCTCTTCAGAAATGACCAAAGGACCAGAACAGCGCCATCACAAATAAAGATACATGCATGACCAATAATCGCGTTAGATGAGGGCTGTACATCATCTGCAGAGAAATAGGGATTGAAATAATAAGGAGAGGTGTGCTTGGGCAGCACAGTGGGTTGAGCTTCCACCTCTGGATTTTTGGCTCAGGTCATGATCTCAGGGTCCTGGGATGAAGCCCTGCCTCAGGCTCTGCACTGAATGTGGAGCCTGCGTAAGATTCTCTCTCTCCTTCTGCTCCTCTCCTCCACTCCTGTGTGCTCTCTCTCTTTAAAAAATATGAATGAATGAATGAATGAATGAATGAATAAGGAGATACCACTTCACGACAGCTAGAATTGCTAGAATTACACAGCCTGACCACATCTGTCACTCACATAACACGGTGTGTCAACTATCCTTCAGTTACAAAAAAAAAAGACTTTCATCAAATGTTGGTTAAGGGGCGCAGCCACTTACTAACTCACAGATTATTGGTGGAGTACAAAAACCATGCTTTTGAAAAGTGTTTACCATTTTGTCATAAAATTAACCATATGCCTACCTTATGACCCAGCAGTCTGACCACTCTGTATATAAAAGCAGTGAGTACATATGTCCCCAAAAACTTCTACACATCTATCCGGCTTCATAGCAGACTTGTACAAGCGTTTGTTTTATAGTTGTTCTGTGTACTTCTGGTATCCCCATCAAATTGTGAAAGGAAAACTGAGAGTATATTTATGAATTTCGGTATCATTCAACACGAAAACAGATTGAACTAACAGGGAGGAATCGTAATAACGCTACCTTGAGTGAAAAATCTGGATACAAAAGAAAACTTATTACATTATCCAGATTGTAGGGAAAAAGAACAAATAGAACAAATAGAAATAACCTATAGTAATAGAAATCAAAATGTTGTTTGCTTCTGGGGACGGGAGGGTTGCCTGGAAGGAAGCAAAAGGGAGTTTTTGGTGTTCTTACATTGTTTCTTCAAATTGGAATGCTCCTCCCCAGATTTCTGTGTGACTAATTCCTTTAGTTCCTTCAAATGTTCACCTCAATTATCTCCTTATTTGTGTCCAGTTTATTTCATTTATCATCATGCCCTCCCGGCTCATATCTGTTGCCACAAATGGTGGGATTTATTTTAATGGCCGAGTAATCTCTCTCTCTCTCTCTCTCTCTCTCTCTCTCTCTCTATATATATATATATATATATATATATCCATGTCTGTCTATAAATACTTCAGTCTATTTACATATTCTTAAACTTCGGCATTAACAAGGTGCTTTAATTGACACTGATCTCTCTCTCTCTCTCTCTCTCTCTCTGTGTGTGTGTGTGTATATATATATATATATATATGTATATATATATATATATGCCACAATTTCTTTATGTATTCATCCATCAATGAAGACTTTGTTTCCAAATGTTGGGTATTTTGAATAATGCTGCACTGCACTTGGGACAGCAAATATCTCTTCGAGATCCTGATTTCATTTCCTTTGGATATATACTTGGATTTAGGATGGCTTGATCATAAAGTAGATCTGCTTTTGGACCACACTTTTTAGCATAATGGCCGTATCAGTTTACCTTCCCACCAACTGGGCACATGGATTCCCTTGTCTCCACTTTCTTGCCAACATTTGTCATGTGTTGTCATTTTGGTAATAGCCATCCTGGCAGGTGTGAGGTGCAATCTCATTGTGGTTCTCATTTGCACTTTCTTCTTTCTTCTTTATCTACGCTCTT
Organism: Acinonyx jubatus; assembly: GCF_027475565.1. Taxonomy (NCBI): domain Eukaryota; kingdom Metazoa; phylum Chordata; class Mammalia; order Carnivora; family Felidae; genus Acinonyx; species Acinonyx jubatus. Next base: position 86,178,210 of record NC_069392.1, on the reverse strand, counting down.
ATGGCTTCAGCCTAGAACTCTTAGGGCCTCAGATGTGTGCGACCTCAACATTTTCCACATGCCTTGATCTTTGAATGCCTGTAGATGCCCCTGAGCATCCAGGGAACACCTCTTCATGTACTATTCTAATTGGTTCTCAAAATATTTCTGGGCTATATGCTAGTGATGATATTACATCAGTTGTGGCAACAATAGAAGCAACAGCACATAAAATAATAGAGTCTTTAACTAGAAAGTGCTAGGAAGTATTCATGTCTGAGAATGAAACCCTACTTATTCGTTCATAATGCCGTGTTCAAAGCAATACCAAAAAGAGACGTTTTGCTTTGTTTCAATTAATTTATTACTAATATATTTTGAAACATACTACCTTAGTTGATGTTAAGTTAAAAAAGAGACGTTAATTTGCTATTATAACAAGGTCAAATAATTTGTTTGCCCTAAAATTTATTTTCTTTCACTATGTACAGGCAGAGACCTTCCACCACATGGGGACGTACACACACAGACACGTGCACACACACACACACACACACACACACACTCTCACACGCACACACTCCATTTTGCATTTGGAGGAAGTTCTGCGGGGTTTTACAGAAGTCTTGCCAATAGATTCAAACCTATTTAGAAGAGATTTACTTTAAAACCAACAGGCAGTATCTATATTCCAATATCTGGGGTTTTCTAATTTTTTCTTTATTTTTTTTTTTTTTTATTTTTTGCTGTTTGTATTCCTATCCCTCTGAGTTCATGCTCATCAATCATACTGGGAAGCTGACTTATATTCTCCACACTTCACCACTAACTAAATTAGAGAGCTGAAAAACTTGCTCGAAGTTTAAAATGTGATAAACGTAATCAAATTGCTCTAGTCAAAGTCTAACAGTGGTGAATAGATGACACTAATTACCTTTTCTTATTATGCTACAAATGTGGTTTACTCCATCTTTATTCATGAAGAAATATCATACATCCCACTAAGGGGGCTGCAGCAAGATGTAATATTGCCTTATTTGTTTCCTTAGTCTTACTTCTTTCTTTTCCCAGCATCCAAGAGATGTAATTTTAAGCTGCAATGTATTTATATGCAGGATTTTTTTACCCACTTTGGAAGATAATTGTTGCTTGCTGCAAAGATTCACAATTCCACATAAACAAATGCTTTCAACCCTCCCGTAAAATGATGGAACTTTATTTGTTGAAGCTTATTTTTGTTTTTTGAGGGAGCAAGATTGTTTCAAGTCTGTTAACTTGGAAAACAAATGGGGCATGTGCAAGGAAAATGCATTAAGAGGAGATAAATTGTACCATTCTTTCCAGAAAAAAAATATAAATGCACCGCTTTTCAAACACATTGTACATTTTTATACAGGGAGATTTCTCTGTAATTCACCTTGAAAAGAGTTTACAGGAAATAACTGGTCGAACTCGCTTAACATGCCATTTGGCTCAAATAATTCGCGTACGTATTTCTAGTGGTCAATACGGAGGCAGCTTCATAGGCTCGTCACTTAACGATTACACACTCATGCTCCACATCAAGTGTTGTACAAAGGGAATTTATCTGCAGACACTCGATTTTATTTGTCAGACAGCCAAACTCTGCTTTGTCTTTTTGCTTGCAAGGTGAAACCACTTGAGTATTTCCTGTGAGGCTCTAAAATTTGCTTCAGGATCTGAAAACACCTAACAGAATAACAGATACACAATAGAGCATTCATTAATTTTAGAATCTTGAAACTTTGGAATTTCGAACGTGTCAATGAGAAGTTTATCTGCAGCTCGATGAAAAAGATTTACGTACAAGGAGAAAATTGGAACTGGTTAACTTACATGTGGAAATTAAATTGGTGAGGGTGGTTTGTGACTCCCCCGGAAACAATTCATGTGGGGATATGAGATAAGGACCAAAAATACAACTCAGCTTAGAAAATAACTTGCAAGACAGGGGAAGGTCGCACACTGGGTACTCAGGCAAACTGATTTTGTGCCTGATGGTCCAGCTTATTAACAATTCTTCCTTTCAGTTTTAAAGGTGACAAATGATGTGATTAAAACATGGACAGAGGACCTGACTCGAAATTTCTCCAGAGACCTAGAGATGGCCAACAGACACACGAGAAGATGCTTAATGTCACCCATCATCGGGGAGATACAAATCAAAACGACTATGAGATATTACCTCACACCTGTTGAAATGGCTAAAATCAAGAAGACAAAAAATAACAAGTGTTGGTGACGATGTGGGGAGAGAGAAACCGTTGTGCCCTGCTGGTGGGAATGCAAACTGGTGCAGCCACCGTGGAAAATAGTACGGAGGTTCCTCCAAAAATGAAAAATAGAACTACCATAGCACCCTGTAATTCCCCAACTGACCATCTTGAAGTTTATTTATTTATTTTGAGAGAGAACACAAGCAGGGGAGGGGCAGAGGGAGAGGGAGAAGAATCCCAAGCAGGGTCAGAGTTGTCAGCGCAGAGCCCTACACGGGGCTTGATCTCACCCACTATGAGATCACGACCTGAGCTGAAACCAAGGATCAGACACGTAACCAACTGAGCCACACAGGCACCCCTCTACAACTGACTTTTTACCCAAAGGAAATGAAGTACGAATTCAAAAAGATATAGGCACCCCTATGTTTATAGCAGTATTATTTACAGTAGGCAAGATCTGGAAGCAGCCCAAGTGTCTACTGATCGGTGAATAGATAAAAAAGATGTGATGTACATATATGATGGGATGCTACTCAGCTGCTCAAAAAAAAAAAAAAAAAAAAAAAAGAATGCGATCTGAGCATTTGTGACAACACGAATGGGTCTGGAGGGTATTATGCTAAGTGAAATAACTCAGACAGGGAGAGACAAATACCATATGATTTCGCATATACGTGGGATCTACAAAATAAAGCGGATGAACACGCAAACGAACAAACATGAAACAGACGTAAATACAGAGAACCAACTGACGGTTGCCAGAGAAGTGGTGCGTGCGGGACAGGTGAAACAGGTAAAGGGGATTGAGAGGTAGGTGCAAACTCTCAGTTACAGAATAAATGAGACAAAGAGATGAAAACCACAGCATGGGAAATACAGTCAATGATGTGCTAACGACGGTGGTATTGACTAGAGATGGTGACTATACTTACCATGGTGAGTCCTGTACAGAATTGTACACCTGAAACCAGGACATTATATTAAAACAGTGACCTGTTTCGTATGCTAAATTAGCACACTATGTGCGGGCAATTACAATGGGTTTACATGTCAACTTCAAAGCAAGTGGCACCTTTGATGAGTTTTAAATAGAAAAGTTACTTAATGTAATTCACATTGCAAAACCGCATGACCTCCGGTGAATAACCCCACTGCAAGGAACGAAGAATAGAATGAGGTCAAGAGTGGGCTTGGTAGGGGAAAAGGGGGAGGGTGGTATGGGCTTGAGTCAGACTCCACTTTTGTAATTCTTTACAAAACCTTTTCTTCCCCTTGCGTGATGGGAGGTTTTGTGAAGCTTTAAGTAGTTTAATTATCATATCAGTGTTATTTTTTAAAACTCGTCCCGGCGGTTGTGTGGGGATTCATTTCAGCTGTTGCGTGGGGATTCATGCCACAACTGTGGAAGCAGGGAGAGATGGTGGAGGGGATGGTGACAAGAAGCAATGCCTCGTGGATTCAAGCCAAGAGAGGGGTGTTATTCAGGTGACAGGAGAGGAATGTATCTGATCTAGAGGGAAAAATGCGTGCGGGTTGTACACATCAAGTTTAGTTACATCTTGGAACATTCAAATCAGAATGATGTATGTGCAAGCTTGATGCTCAGAGAACTCTGATGTGATGATAGAAATTTTGGCATCATTAGAATAGAGTTGATATTTGAAGTGAAATGGCTATTTGGCCCTCGACTGATATGAAGTAAATTTTGAAGAGAAAAAAGACAATGTAGATACACTTTCTGATGGCACGGATTCTGTAACACCTGCATTTTTTTCACGACGAATCATTTGAAGAGGTTAGAATTGTTACCCCAAATTAATACTTTAGTTCCCACAAGATAGCACAAGGCTCTCGAGAAAAGTTGTCTCCTTGTTTCCTCTTTGTAGGGCTTTGGTTTTTGGATTTTATCTACCCGTATCCTAATCCTTCCCCGATTCTGTTGTGTGAGATTGAGACCATCACTTTTCACTGAGTTGTCCTGATACCCATGTGTCCGCTGCCTTCATTTGGGCCAGTTTTACAGACGGTCGAACTTGGAGTTTTGCATTTTGACAACCGTTTTTCATAGATGTCTTTTCCTAATAGTTTTAGGTGATCACAACTTAAATAAAACCGTAACAACAAAATTTTAATTAAAGCTACCTTTCCATTTCAATGGGGTTTAATATACCAACAATGGAATTATTTTATCACAATAAGCAGTGGAGGTAAAAGTTAAAGTAGACTTATTCTATAGACTTACTCTGTAATAGACTTACTCTGTAATACAAATGCATTGCATTAGAGAGTTAATCAATAATACCAATACAGGTATTATATAACTTAAAGGATAGTAAACTTATGCTATAATAAAAATAATAAAAATTCAATCAGGTATGTCAGCTTCAGGTTGTTATTGGTTAGAAATTTTAAAATGCTTATTAACTTTATGAGAATCTTTCAAAATTTTGTATGTGGTTGTAGTAACATGTTAAGTAGCCATCTAGCTGAACAAATAGGATTATGTATATATACATGCACATATATATATTTAAATCCCCAGACCTACTCCAAAAAATTAATTATTTCATTTTGAATAGTAAGCTATTTTTTTCAAGTTTAAGGAAAACAAAGTTTAAAACAAATTTGTTTTATAAGTTTATTTTTGAGAGAGAGAATGCATGAGCAGGAGAGGGACAGAGAGAGAGGGAGACACAGAATCTGAAGCAGGCTCCAGGCTCTGAGCTGTCAGCACAGACCCTGACAGGGGGCTAGAACTCAAAAACTGTGAGATCATGACCTGAGCTGAAGTCGGATGCCTAACCGACTGAGCCACCCAGGCGCCCCTCTTGAGTCGTAATAAGTAATAAAAATAGCGGGCGCCTGGGTGGCTCAGTCGGTTAGGCATCTGACTTCAGCTCTGGTCGTGATCTCACGGTTCGTGGGTTTGAGCCCCGAGCCCCGAGCGCTGTGCCCTGATTCCGCTCTGTGCTGACTGCTCAGAGCCTGGAGCCGGCCTCGGATTCTGTCTCCCTCTGTCTCTGCCCCTCCCCCACTCATGCTCTATCTCTCTTTTGTTAAAAGTTAAAAATATAAAACAGTTTCTTTTGCTAGAAGTTAAAAATATAAAAAAAACAAGTAATAAAAAATAATATTAATAATAATGATGATAAAGTTTGAAACCTATGCTTTGTAGAGGAAAAAACTAGTACTTTTCAAATTTCTTCAGCTACTGTTTGACATACCAAGGGGCAGGCTTGACAAGAAGGAAGAAGGGATGGGAAAAGCACATCGAAAGGGAGGCACTGAGGTCGAGGTACAAGAAAGTTAGATGGAGAAGTTCAAGGTAGCGGTGTTCCCAGATGTATACGTGGTAGGAAGTTCTTGCAGGCTTAGCCCTGGCGGGCGACACAGCTGAATGGGCTGTGCTCTGACCTGGGGGAAGCAAGGCACTTGTTCACACCGCTAGCCTTCGGGGTCTACACGTTACCCTGTGCACATAGATAGGACGTCTCAGAAAATAGACCACAATAAAATCAACCGCTATGCAGAAGAGAAGAGCAAATGTTTGGAGGTCACATAGATCCAAATGCTTCTCTCCTCTGGCCAACAGCAGGTGAGTCCTGATATTTCCAGAGGAGCAAGGAGGGGCCAATTTAAAGAAATCAAGAAATAGTATCTATATGCAGTGCAAATCCTCAGTGGAGGTATTTGGTTGTCTTTTCAGCATAGAAAATTTACTATGTCCCTAAATAAGCCCACTGTCCCAAAGTTTTTTCCCCTTTTTTACACCATCCCTACAGCACACGTTCCTCCTTTGTCTTTAATACCATTTCCATCCGCTCTAACCCAATGCAAGGAAGCTAATCATCATGGACACTCACACCACCCATCCACTGGGTTGATCTTAAGTCCTTTCTTGCCTGTCTTCTCACCATCCCTACAGCCAAACCTGGCCTCTTGCTCTGGTCATCTCTTGAATGAATTACCTTGATAGATAACTTTCCATAGGTCATAACAAAGACTTCTATGTTTAACACATGCAGGTATATAAAGTAATTTTTTGCCACCAGTGAATGGCATCCAGTCACATAGGAGTATCCCCACCAGCTCTCTGAATGACAACATACTTCCTATCTCTAGCAAATTCAGAGATTCTCTGAGCATATGCTGAGAACTATAAAGACACAAGAGAAATCATACTTGGCAAAAATGTGAAAGAACTTTTCAATGAGTGCTGAGGACTGAACAACATTAAATTGCCAATTTTAGATGTCATTGTCATCAACAAACAATACGTTGGAGAGTTATGTATTATTCAACCACGTGTTTCTTGTGCAGATAGACTTTGCTCCACCTGATGGTCTTTATTCATAGAAAAATATAGAAAAGTAGAAACAATAAACATAAACTTTTTCCTGAACCGTGAACCTAACATACAGAAACACCTGGACAAAGAGAAAACTGGGGTTGCAAATATCACAAATGCAATCATACTTTAAGAACTACCCATCTGTCAGATTGGAAACACTTTGCTTACCTTAGATACAAACACTTAAAGAACTCTCATTATATAAAGGTATTGATTTCTCTCCAACGCATCTTTATTTAAAAAAATAACTTTTCTTATGCAAATGGGGAGAATAGGCACCACTGGTTTGGGGTCCAAAACAGAGTTCCTCCTACAAGTGTCTTTTATAATGACATGTAGCCTTGAGCAGGTAGGCAAAAAAAAAAAAAAAAAACACTCAGGAGCAAAGTATACTTTAATTAGCTGTGAACACTTCTCAAGGCCATCTTTAAACACTTGTACTTCATTGCAAGACAGAGAAATAGTAATTAATAAAACGGTCTCTCTAGACAAGAAATTAGTCAGAAGTAATTTTTTGTTACAATTGCTGGCACTGAGGACACCTGGGGTGACAGGACTTGGCTTCCTGCATCTGCTGCTAAGTCAGTCTCTGCTCCCGCGACACAGCTCTAGATTGTCACGCTCCTTCCGTTCAGGCAAAAAAACAATTATCAACAACTCCATCGAGTAAACCGTAGTGTGAGTGGCATTCGATAGGCGTAAATAACTGGGGGAAACCATTCTGTGAACCTGGTCTTTTCTTCTTCTTCTTCTTCTTTCTTTCTTTTTTTTCTTTTGTGTTTGAGAACTGGCATCTAAGGCTTGTAAAGGCAGTGCATTCTCCCAGTGATCACTACATTGGCTTTCAATTGCTCTTTTTATTTCATTAGAAGTGCAAAGATGTGTTCACATTTAATGATTATCTAAGGTATAAATTTAGTCAACTCTGACAGTAAAACCCTATTGACTTCATTAATGAATTATTGCTTATCACGCCCGATAACATTTAGAATCACACTTTCTATAATTTGCCTAAAGTTCCAAGAAAAATATAAAGTACAGTGTTTCAGACTGTTCTCACTTGGTTTAAAATCTATTTTTTATGGAAGAACAGTTGATCCTTCTAAAGTTGAGACATAAACTTAAAAAAATTTTGTTAGAGGGGCACCTCGGGGCCTCAGTCAATTAAGTTTCCTACTCTTGTTCTCGGCTCAGGTCATGATTTCGTGGTTTGTGAGTTCAAACCCCGTATGGGGCTCTGTACTGACAGCGTGGAGTCTGCTTAGGATCCTCACTCTCCCTCCTCCCCCCCCCCTTCTCTCTGCCCCACCCTCACTCTCACTTTCTCTCAAAATAAAAAAAATAAACTTAAAAAATAATGTTAAAGTGAGTCAAAGAGTCTTTCTTTTTTTACCACTACACTCTATTAAAGTGTTCTTTCAACATATCTCAAATACAAAAGAAAGAACAGAATGCTAAATATGGTCACATGGCTAAGTTTAGTCCAAAAAGAATTTGAAGAGTTTCAAAAACCTTAAAAGACTGCAGAGATCTTACCATAAAATCTCCAAAACATATAAATTAGTTGTAAGAAGTGGGGGAAAAAGCATCGTTTCCAAATATTTGTATTTCACCAAAAAACCTCAATGACTAGACTCGTTTTGTAATTCTTACTAATGAACATGTTTAATGTAACTGGTATTGTAGATATAAGTAAGAAAATTAGAAGTTCTAGAAAGAGGTGAGTTTCAAGTTTCAACATGTATTTTGAGCTTCCACATGAAAGTAGAATAGCACTGTGGATATCCTCACTGTGTCATAAAGTCATGAAATTATCAACAGAACAATGAATTACTCAATACCTTGAAGGTTTTTTGTCTTGTTTTGTTTTTTGGTTTTTTTGCCACTCAAAATATTTTACATGAGAATGCACTTTACTCATAAGAAATTTAAGTTGAATAAATGAGAAGTGAGTAAGGTAGTGTAATGCTTGGCCTGCTTTCCCCAGTAGGGCTTCAAACTGGTTATGGTTGGTGTATTTGCAAGTAGGCAGAGAGGGAATAGGTCTTGTGCAAACCCCGGAGCTAGAGTAGGAATGGCCGATGCCTTGTTTGAAAGGTGTCAAGATGTCATGGTTGGAACTGGAGTTAAGAAAACCCACACTGCTCAGTGGGTAGAAGGTGGTCAAATAACACATAACAATGGATCGGCTCTTCACATTGGTAGTCAGGTCACCCAAGCCATTTACTTATGGATCAATTAGGATTTTTTCTACTTACTGAAGATTTTAAACTCTTTTCCGCATTGGAGGCTTTGGACATAGCAATCCTTTCTGTTTGATGTTTTCCCCACTTACTCTTACTGACTGGCTCAAATATCACATTACTAGAGAAGCTTTCCTGACAACTCTTCGTGTATCGTCCTATGATTATTCTCCCCCACCATGCTGGGCTTATTCTGTATTGCTTGTTTCCACCTGATGATCTAGAACATAAGTTCCATGAAGGCACAAACTTTGTTTTTCTTTGTTTTTCTTACTCAGTACTCAATCCCCAGCATTCAGCAGAGTGACTGCCAGTCAGTTAGTCTCAAGTAATTATCAATTTTAAAAAGCAAACTGAGGGGCGCCTGGGTGGCTCAGTCGGTTAAGCAGCCGACTTCGGCTCAGGTCATGATCTCGCGGTCCGTGAGTTCGAGCCCCGTGTCGGGCTCTGTGCTGACAGCTCAGAGCCTGGAGCCTGTTTCAGATTCTGTGTCTCCCTCTCTCTGACCCTCCCCTGTTCATGCTCTGTCTCTCTCTGTCTCGAAAATAAATAAATGTTTAAAAAAATTTTTTTAAATAAAAAAATAAAAAAAAATAAAAAGCAAACTGAATACTTTTTACCATGAATGGATAGCAACATATTAGCTTTGAAGTAAATACACAGGAACAACAAAAACAACAACCAAAAAAAAAATGAACAAAAAGGAACATGATCAAGGAAAAATAGAAAATAGAAACCAATCAAGATCTATGAAAAGGATGACAATTCTTTCAAACAACTTCTCTCCATAGACACTCCATATCCAGATGGTTTTATGGGTGAATTCTTGTAAATTTAGTGAAATAAATAACTCTCATTCTGTTTATACTTTTCAGCAGCACACAGACAAAGATAGCTTCTCAATATATTTACAAAACAGCGCTATGCTGACAAGGATGTCACAGAGATTATTTTACTTATAAATATTGATTCAAAGTCATAAATAAAACATTAACACATAGAACCAAATAAAATATCACATGAATAATACACCCAAACAAACAGGATTTATTTTGGCAAGGTAGGAATTATTCAGAACTAGGAAATTAACTAAATACATTTCACAATATTAACTGGTCAAAATAAGGAAAGTACAAAGATGTTTACTGATGCTGGAAAGGCCTCCCTGATGAGATAGTCCACTAAAATGTGAAAAGAGGAATACTCTCTTAGCACGATGAAAAGTGTAAAGTTCAGAATGCTTAAAGATAAGACATGAGAAGCATGCTAATTAATAAACAGGAGGACGATGGAGTTTTGCCTATTTTTTTTAAATTTAATGGTGTCCTGAAATTTTCTAAACAGTTCTGTTAGACAGATAAGTAATGTAAAATACATATATTTTAAAATAATGAAAAATCAATATAGTACCATAAACATGAAATAATTCAGTAAGCATTCTATTTACAAGGTAATTGCAATTGATAGCTTCTTCACATATAGCAACAATTAGGTCAATGGGGAAAATTCCATTCATAATAATAAATACAATATAAATGAAGAAACACTTGGCAAAATATACCCCAGATACATAAATATGTGAAAAGGTGCAGAGGGCTGAAAGAATTAAAAAAATGGATCAGTATAATTTTGTTTTAGTGACAACACATTTTAAGTGTCACTTTTCTTCCATTTAATTGGATATCAATGAAAACCATACAATCAAAACTTATTTGAATCTTAATTTGTGAAATTACTATTTTAAAAAGTTCCAATAATGCAGATGAGGGATTAATGACATATATTAATAACAAAATATCATATTTTAAATTCGCCACATTGTGTATCCTATAGCAGTTCAATTTTATATCAATTAGAACAATTAAAATGATGCTAGACCCATCGATCTGTGTTCAGTCATCACCACAAAACAAACTCAAGATAGCGGTGAGTGATGAGACACTATAACCACGTTAGAAGAATAGAGGAGTGTGTGCCCGTGTAATTTTGAGTGGAGGAAAGCATCGTGATAATTATTCAGCAACCATGCATGACTATTTCAATATTTCAAACAATCCGATAACTTAAAAATGTAAATATTTGTCTAATCTACAACACAGATGTAGAATACTAGATTTGTTTTGTTTTGGTTTTGAGTTCAGATTACATTTTTTAAAATTGTTTAGTAAGTATTTTTAATATTTTAGTAATTATCTTCCAGAGACGTTGTTTTTCCCTTTGTTGAAAATATATGACTAGTTTTTACTAACAGATGACATACACTCACAGTTTCTAAGTTTTGATTCTGATTCATCCTGTATGTAGCATCCTTAAATTATTGTATGAAATTTAATATAGATATCTAATGATTAGGTGTTAATTGTATCTCGTATTTTTGTAAGAATGCTTCTTAATGTGGAGTTTCATAATTGTTGCGCTGGATGGTGTATTCTCTTTTCTTTCTCTTTTACTTACTTTTACCATTGAATTATGTAAGGCATATATTATAATGCTCAGCAATAAAATGCCAGTAAAATAACCACCATACAAATACATAATCATATGCGCAAGATAATTTTGAATTCCAGCTTTCATGCTGTTCCTAAACACGAAAGATAATTTTGACTTAATATTAAAATTACCAATTAAGTGTATTCTCTGACAGCGACTTTGCAGAAGAGATCTATAATCTTCACAAAAGTGGTTTGGAGTAAGCGTTAGTGTTTGTGTTTCATACATTTCATAGGACAAAGAGTTTAAGGCACCTGAACAGTGTATGAGAATAATCGACTTAGAAATATGAAATTTGAAATATGAAACTTTCAGAAATATTAAAATGATCGACTTAGATAATATGTACGAGAAGTGAAAACCTGAATTTTGGGACCAAACTGATATGGAGTGGGGTCTCGCTCAACCACCTGCCATCTTCTCAACTGTTTTATCAATCAGTGTTTCTTCCTTTAAAAAAATTAAGGACTGGGGCGCCTGGGTGGCTCAGTCGGTTGAGCGTCCGACTTCAGCTCAGGTCACGATCTCACCGACCGTGAGTTCGAGCCCCGCGTCGGGCTTTGGGCTGATGGCTCAGAGCCTGGAGCCGGCTTCCGGTTCTGTGTCTCCCTCTCTCTGCCCCTCCCCCGTTCATGCTCTGTCTCTCTCTGTTTCAAAAATAAATAAACGTTAAAAAAAATTTTAAAAAAATTAAGGAGTAATAATAAAATTATCTGACTTCCTGATATACTCAGTGTAGTAGATTACATTATTGTTCCTAATTCTTTACTTTTCTGCCATGTAACTTGGTTGTACTTCTAACTGAAGCAGAGGTTGGACATGTGATTTTCTTTGACAAACGTACTAGTAATTGAACGCAAGTTGGTGAACGCAAGAGTAGATTTAAATATGTTTGTGTTATTTTGCTTGACTTGTCATACTTCTTTCTACTATCTGCCATCAGGAGAACATGACCTGAAGATCTGGAGAATCACTGGCCCATGTAAAAGGATACAGGTAGAGCCATTGTGACTGCAACAGACAGTGGTAGGTTAACCCAGCCAAACTGAGACAAGATCAATGAAACTCAAGCTGACCACCGACCTGTGAACAAAAAATAATTTGTTGATATAAATCACTAAGATTTTGTTGTTACACAGCAAGAACTGACTAGTACATCTAGTCGACATTTGCTGACTATTTCTTCACATATCATGCTAGGTCTGTGCCCATAAAAATTACACAAACATAAACATATTCGAATTCACCATGTATAATCTTATTGTGGACATATTTTCATTGTTCACATTTGTAAATAGATGCTGGGATGGTCAATAAAATACACATTTTTAAAATTTTTTTTGTTCTTTTTCTTAAAAGATTTAACATAAGGATTCAGGTAGTGTTCATTTCTGTGAATGTTAGTTCATCATTTATGTGCTGTTTTCACAAAATATAAGATTTTGAGAAATATTGCAACACAATTTTTCATACTATACATTAAGAATGCAGCTTACATATTACATGAGAGGGTATATTTGTGATAAAAATGGAAAAGAAATAAGCAGAAATTGTAATTCAGACATTCTCTCTACAAACAAAGAATTAGGCAAAATAAGTGAATTTGCTATTAGCTTATTATACTAACCTGTCACTTCACTCTTAAGGTGTCAGCTTTTTCCTTCACAAAACTGGATAACAAGAGGACTTATGTAACTCTCAGACTTCATCTAACAGGTGCATTTTCTTTTCTCCAGTTATCACTTTCTAGTAACCTCTAATTGATTTCTATCTGTCATCAGAATAAAAACAAGCCAACAAAGTATACCATCCTAGATAAGATTAACTTTGAAAGTTTTTTTTTTAACTTCTTAAAAATCTTATCAAAATCAGAGATAATTTTGACATAATCATTTGGGCTCAGGTTTCCAATACAATAATTCTTTTCTTTCCATATTGACTTCACAACAGATTGAAAGATTGTCACATAAATCACATGGATGAATGAAAAAAAAAGCAGCTTTAATTGGTAAACCTGGAAAGTAGAATTCTCAGTCCCAAGATTATTCAGTTTTTACCCACCTGGGAAAACATCAGAAAGATCCCTTCAGGGTAGATCAATGACTGCTTTATGGTGGAGAGCAGAAAGTATATTCTGGGTAGGAATCCAGATTATGAAGTGACAGGGAAGGTTTTGAGAAAAGACTCTGGTAGCTGGTTTATTACCTTCTTTTGATTTCACATCTCAAAAAAGGTTTTCTTCCTAGTGGTGACAAATAAAAGGAGGGAGACCTAAGAGGGTTTCGAAGAAGTGGCTTTAAGAAAACTTGAACATGGAGAGGAGGTTCTCCCTTAACACAGATGCTTTTATTCACATGTTCATACATGGATTCCCTAAACAAACATGAGTCTTTCCTCTATGATGACCACTTGGCCTCCATCACAAAAAGAACCATATAGATCCTTTCTTCAGAGAACTTCAGTTCTAAAGTGGACTATGAACCGTCAACAAGAGAGATGGGGATAAATGCTGTACTTAAGGTACCTCAGGATGTTGTGGTAGGAAAGGTTAATTGCATTTAAAATTTGCATTGCTGGGCAGAATCATGTTCACACGCCAAAAGGCGAGAGACATCTGGGCTTGCTGTCATGAGTCCAGGGATTTTGGTAGAGTTTGATTCTAAGACATAATGCGGGAGAGGTGAAAAAGAAATGGAATGGAGTCCATAACTTGCCTTCTACTTCGGGTAAAAGATGTAACATGTTTTCCTAAAAAAATGGTGGTAACGACATTAAGTAGTTTTAACCGTGTAAGCAACACAATTAGATTTGCATTTTTGAAATGTCATTCTGGCACCAAGGTGTTCATTAAATTAGAGGGGAAAGAATGGAAAGCAGTTAGATTATTTAGGAGACTGCCAAAGCGATTCAAGTAAAAAGATCGTAAAGGGCCAAATTGTGGTAGTGTCGAGAGGAGTGGAGAAGGGGATACACACGGTTAATGAGAAATGTTAAAACATTGTTTTGTTTCGTTTTATTTTTATTTAATCTTTGTTGATGTTTATTAGGGCACCATCCTGAGTTGCTTCCCTGTCATATTCTCAGGCTGGCCCTTCCAGTACAGAAACCTGCAGTCTTTGGTACAAGGGTGGCCACAAGTGCCCATATTGTTGAACCACTGAAATCAAACCCTTGGCAGCTGTAATTAGCCATATATGCGGAAATACATTCCAGTCGGGGCTAGTCAATACCTTTATAATTGACAGAAAAGTCACTGAACTAGATGAGGAATGGCAGTGAACTTGAGACCTGAATGTTTAAGGGGACTGGGGAGATTTCTGCTCCTAAACAGTAATGTCTGTTGAAAATTTTGTGAACAGGTATAATCTAGGCAGGTGAACATACAGGCCAATGGTAGAACAGAAGGATGGTAGCATGTTCTCCATATAGTTGCACTCTACAAATATGGCGTCAAATGCAAAACAGAGCAAGCACTGAAATCAGCAGCGGCAGCCCCGTGTGGTAAGTAGTGATCAGCCGATTTCACAGCACAATTTAAATGCACATTTTTCTGTTGCTCAATAACATCCAAATTGAAATATTAGAAAGAAAAAAATCATTGGAAATTGTGAAAGGAAGATTAGAGGCAGGCATAAGCTTCATACCCTTGAAATCTTTTTTTAATCTCTTAAATGTTAATCAGAAGAGATAAAAATCTCCACAGGAAAATGATCAGAAGACAGGATCATTCACAGAGAAATAATGCATGTTCGAATTACGGACAAAAAAATTCAACCTCATTAAAGATAAAAAATGTGAAGTAAATGCAAAAGTTAATAAGTATTTTGCCTCTGAAAAAGTAAAAAAGTAAAAATGGATAAATGCTAACCTCCAATAACAATAAAAAAGTGACTGAATGGGAATACAAATTGGCCTCAACATTTTGAAATAATGAACCATTGGTAATCCAGTGATATGTCCCCCAAACTCAAAAGTTAGCATATTTTTACCAATAAATGTACTATTCCAAAGGAGATAATGAATGTGTGTTTAAAAAATTACAGGAAGATTTTTACTATGGGGAAGTACACTAGGGCAGTAAATTAGCATCAACTTACACAGTCAATAATAAGGTTAATTTTTGTTTCTTCCATGGAATGAGATTCATCTAGTTAATTAAAAATGATATAGTGGGAGACTTCATATTAATATTAAAAGTAGGCATACTTTCAGAGACACTTAGTTTTGAAATATTTGCTTAGTATTATTCATTTTCATAAATCCTGATCAGGATATACTGGAGGCAGGATACTCCCTAATACATAAATACATAGATTCCAACAAGTGCACCATTCTTAATGACAAAGAAAGGCCTAGTAATCAAAGTAGCTAAAACATATCAGCAATGATCTAGCGTGCACGGCGGCATCACTGTTGCCTAATTTGCATTATTCAATCTGAAATGTTGCCAAGGGTCAGGGTGTTCAATGGTACTCAGTTTTCGTGTCATCATTTTTCTCTTTGCTTCGTGTTGGCTATTTGGCGAGGCCACTGTAGATTTCAAGGAAAAGAAACAGGCTCAGCAGATTCTGAAGGATGATGGTTTATGGCAATGACACCTCGGGTGGAAATGAGAAATACAACGCGACTCAGCTGCCATATGTCCAGGTCTCATGAAACTAAATGTTTACATGGACTCAGCAGTAGTTAAAACGGTCCCGATGAATCAAATGTCATTGTGATCATTTTACTTCTGAGCCCACATTGCTTCTTACTGGAGAAATTTGCCATACTCAGATTATTCCTGTGACAAAACTGCCTTTGTTGGTTTTCACTCTATCACACATTTTTCTTAAGAACATCTCTTTGCGGAACTCAGATTTTGTCTATCTACTACACATGCGTTTCCTTTCTACCTTTTGTTGAAACTTCCCTGCAGAGTGACTTTGGGCCAATGACTTTGGGCCATCTCTCTGCTGGTAGAACACTTGGTTAAATCAAGTATAGTCAAGAAACATGATGACTTATGTACAAGGAGTACATAAGTCCCTGATTTGCTACATAGGTATCAACTCACTGGCACAAAGATGAAGAGAGGTGGATAAGGAGCATCCCAGTGGATAATGATGTTACTGATGTAGATAAGAACCATAAAGGACCAGATAAATGGCCGAAACTCATTCAATTTTCTACTTTGAAGCTACAGATAATTGTCATATGATTATTCAAGTTGAAAAATGTGTTGGCATTTCAGAGATATATTTCCCACATTAGCGTTGAGTTCAGTGCAGAAGGAGGAAGTTTAGAAGAGTCCGAATGACCAAATTCCCAATGTTGGCATGGATCCCCGGCTGACCAACAGATGAAGAGAAAAAGGCGACTTGCCTTTACGGGACTTCTTGTCAAAGTGTCATCACCCATGTGGTAAGAGACTCAAAGTAAAATGTAAGTGGATACTGAGGCTTACAGAAGGAATAACGTAGCTCTCCTCCAGCTCACATTCAGCACTTACAGTCTTTGAGTGGCGCGATAAATGAAATCACCTGCATATTTTTCTTTTTTTTTAATTTCTAAACATAGAATACACCATTCAGAAACACTACTGGCTGGCCTCATTGAAAGCAAAGAAACACAACTGTGGCAGAACGTACTTACAGTGTCTGCTTAAGCACCACAGTACTCAGACTTTTAAGAGGCCCCTGTCAGCCCTGCATCCTTGAATCAACACCCTTGTCTCCTCACCCTGCCCATTGAATGTGGTGTGGAAATAAATGAAGACCAACTGAAGGAGGAGACAAAAAAAGATTTTTTGTTCTGAGCTTCCCGTAGCAAGGGAGTCAGCCACCAAGACCTGCATTTTGGCAAACTCAAAGGCAGGTGCAGGAGTGGAGCACTTCACCCAGTGGTGATAAAAGCTGTCAGCCTGGGAAAGCTTGAGGAAGGTTATCCTCTGCGATTGGTTAGGGGAACTTATTTGACTTTCTCTGGCTGGTCCTAAGTCGGTCATGGAGACAGAAAATGAGAGAAGCTGTCAGTTATCTCAACCACGTGCCGGCCATTTGGGGCTGACTGTTCTAGAAGTTGGTGTGTTAGCTTCCTGGACTGGCGCTACAGACAGCACGCTGGTGTCTGGAAAGTCTAACCTTGCCGGCTGGCTTCCTGGGTTATTTATTTCCGAGAAGGAGGGTGGTTTCCCAAGCAGGTTGCTGAAGGCTGTGGGCTCTCTAGTTAGTGAGCTGTACCTAGTGACTTTCTTCTTACCAACAGAAGAAAGCAAAGATCACAGAATGCCACTTATGTGATTGGGGTACATAAGATTGTGACCTCCATCTTGCTAGCAGACTCTCTCTCTCTCTCTTGCTGGTTTTGAGGAACCAAGCTTCCATGTTGGAAAGGTCCACAGGATAAAGAACAGAGAGTAGTCTCTAGCCTACAGCCAGTGAGGCAATATGGCCCTCAGGAACTGTCCTTTGTGAACAGAATCCGGTCAACGTGTATGCAAGCGATCTTGGAGGCAGAATCCTCTTTTAGGGGAGCTTTAAGAGACTACACCTGGAGGACACCTTGACGGCAGCCCTTTGAGAGACTTAGATGTGGAGAACACAGCTAAGCCATGCCTGGGTTCCACAAAGACTAGGATGTAAAACACGTGTACTGTTTTAAGCTGCTAATTTTTGCATAATTCGCTGTGTAACGACGGATAACTAATATAAGGGTTAAACTTTCAGAGTTGAGACTTTCAGATCCCAAACCCAAATTATCCCTAGTATTATAGTATTAAAGTCAAGTGTGTGTGTGTGTGTGTGTGTGTGTGTGTGTGTGTATGTTTGAAGTAAATAATGGGCTTTGACTATTTCAGCCTAAGAACAATAAATACCTTTTTTTAAAAAACTCTTTTTTTCTCATCCTGTCCTCATGTAGTGACTTCCCAGTGCAAAGTGAGATCAGTCCAAGAGAATAAAATGAGCAAATTCTTGCAGATCCTAAGAATACCGAGCATTTCTAGCTACTTATCCCAGTTAAGCATTTCCCAGAGTAAATCAGTAAAGAGCTCTTGGTTTTGACTTTTTTCCCCCATTAATTAGCCAAAGGAAATGAACGAATTAATTGCTTCTTTTAAAGAATTTCAGCAACTGTTGCATTTGTCTCTGTTAATAATAAGCTGTCACTCTGGTGTCAAGCCCAGTTGGTGTGCTTTTTAATTAACTTCGAATCGTCCTCTGGGCACAATCGTGTGTAGACACCGACAAACCAAATTGCTAGGCCTTCAAAGTAAAAGGCCATGGTATAAAAACATGGCTTAATGAAGTTGTTCCGAAAGCCTGAGAACCCCGTGCATCTCTTCTCTCTCCTGCTCAGTGATACTTGGTAAGTGCCCAGAATGTTGCTGAGGAAGAAGAGGGACAAAAAAGGAAAATACGAAATATGGTGGATTCTCAATTCTCAAGCAACCAGAGATTTTGCCTGAGTTTTCGTAGCCATTTCTAGATTACTTTCTCCTATCAGGCAGGAATGGATCTTAAAAGAGAACTAGAACAAGCAGAGCTAACAGAAATTCAAATATAATTCCACTTTGAGGGGACTAAAGAGGGTAATGCACTTCGTCTCTGGTGAGGGTGAGTTTGGAATTAGAATAAATGAAGGTTGTTCATAGCGTTTTAAAGAGCCACCCCATTGATAGATGGAGAGGGCAGTACGAGTGGACAGTTTTCAGCTGAGATTCCCACCTGACAGTGGGATTAGCCCACTGTGTCGACATTGGCATGAGTTACAACATGATTCTGAGAAGGGAACTTGGAATAGAAAGAAGTTATCAAGAATCGGTATCTGAGGAGGAAGTATCAGTTAAGGAAGAAAAATGATCTTCAAGAGATGGGAAACAAACGAGGTGAGCCCTGTGATGCTGTGATTCTGTCTGGGAAAAGTTCCGGAGCTGTGTATGCTGCAGGGGGGTGGAACCCAGGCAGATTCTAGCAGTTTCCCTGATTTTAGAAGCTGAAGCTGGGAATCCCAGGTGCCAAGGTGAGAGGCCAGAGTAGAGAGAGAGCTCTCTGTCCACCTGATGTATCTCCCTAGGGTATTCAGCTGAGTACTGATCAGCACAACACTTGGGAGGAAACTACCTGAGATGGGCAAAGCATCGTCCAGAAGGAGCCCCAAGCTTTCACAGGGTCCAGGAGAGCACATGTTCGCCAACCCCAAATAGAAATTCTCATAATTCAGAAGTGCCATAATTCAGGAGCACCTGGTGCAATCTTGATCAATCAAAGTTTTGGGGGTGATCGATATATTTATCTTGATTTAGCAGTTATTTCATGGATGTATTCATGGGTCAGCCCTTAGCCAAAGTCTGCAGTCAAATGCATATCAATTATACCTCAGTGAAGCTCTTTATATGAAAACCAGTCGCGAGCTTATGTTGTTATAATACTTAAGAAATGGTTATTGACATAACGTGATGAGTTAATTACACAGACATGACATTCAGTAAGTTTTCATTTATATGAAGTATATGAAGTTAAAAAAAAAACAAGCAAAAGTAACCTGGTGAAACAAATCCCAACATTTGTCGACCGTGGGGTGATGGGGGCACTGCTGACTGCAGGGCATGAGATTGTCTTCTGGGATGCTCATCATTTGAGTGTTGGTGACATAATGTACAAATACGTATAATTTAAGTAAAAAATGCACAGTTAAGATTTTTCCTATATGTAACAGTTCAATAAAAAACTTAAAATTCCACACCTTTATTACGTTATTCTTTATCACAAATCGAAGTCATGTCTTCTTAACCAAAGAAACAATTACTATAAGGAGAACATATACTAAATAATGTACTGATATTAGATCTTTCAAATATTAAACATTTTACACTTTTCACCAAATTTAAAAGATATATTAAAATATACCATGTGTAGAAAATAGAATAGTTGGTAGTGATGGCTATATAAAGATTAATTGATTTGAGAGAGTACACATATTTTTCTTACTTTCTTTGTGAAAGATCTGGAAAGTTCTAATTCCTTGTGAATTCATTGGAGCTTATGATTTATTTTACTCTTAAAATGTCCCAGTAGGGGTTCCTGGGTGGCTCGGTGGGTTGATCCTCTGACTTTGGCTCAGGTCATGATCTCGCTGTCCATGAGTTCAAGCCCTGCGTTGGGCTCTGGGCTGACAGCTCGGAGCCTGGAGCCTGTTTCAGATTCTGTGTCTCCCTCTCTCTCTGCCCCTCTCCCACTCATGTTCTCTCTCTCTCTCTCTCTCTCTCTCTCTCTCTCTCTCTCTAAGATAAATAAACATTTTAAAAAAATGTTAAGTGTCCCAGTACAGGATGTGAGTTCGATGATGAAAGCATTCTTGGGTACATCTAATTGAAAATTCTGTAGGATGTTTGGTAAAGTTGATTGTGGATGCAAATTGGAGTGAAACAAACAAGTTACTGACAAAGTATCCACGGTTAAATTTGGTAGATTAAGCAACCTGCACAGGCCGTGAACCAAAACTTTTTCTTTATTCCAGCAAGGCTTTGTTCAGCACCGTACTTTGTACATTTTTTTTCCTTTTTATTGAAGGTCAGAGAGTTCACATTCATTGTTACTTTTACTTTTTAACATTTGACTTCTATTTTTTCTTACTCTTTCTCTTTCTCCTTTCACTGCATTTGCCAGATTTTCTATTGAAAAGTTTGAATAGAGCTGTAAAGGAAGAGCAGGAAAAATGGCTGGGATCTCCTCACTTGTCAGATAAATCCCAGGGTGCCTCTGCTATCTAACCAACATATTGATTGATTTCTTTACTCCTGGAAGTCTGTGACATTATGGCACCATTTAAGCTCCAAAATGAAAAGTCTTTGCCTTGAAGGGCCACTGTGTTACAGGTACGTGTCTGTAGTATCCACGACTGAATATCATTTTGCAATTTGAAATATCATTCAACTAATGTCTCCGCAAAGGGGAATATTGGACAGGAGCTCATTTGGGACATATTTCACATAATGTGACTATATTAATCACCGAATACACTAGTTTACCAACTTACTGTTTCTGTTACTCCTTCTTCTTCTATATATTTTTGTCTTTGGCTTAACTAATGCCCATAAAACAAAAGGTAGTAACATTCTTTTCAAATCAGTGTGGCTGTTATCTTTGAACGTACGTTTTACTAAGTAGATTTTAATAGAGTAGATCTAGCAAATGCTTCTCATTTATTGTAATTTTACTGCTATAATATAAGGTTTGGTGCTGTTCATTGTTTCAAAATCAAATAGTCAGTATTCTATAGTTCAAAAATAAGCTGTACGAAATTAATCTAACCACATATTCGGTTGGTTCATAAAACACACAGAAAAAATGATTTACTCTAGTGACGTTACAATATAGCATTTCTTTGCAATTCCTTCAGGGATTCTGAAAACAAAAAGATCACTAAGGAAATGTTAAACTTTAAAATGTATTCACTAGATATAATATTTTGAAATTATATAAGTAATATAATTAATATACAATTATATAATTTATATAAGTAACAAAATAAATCCATTATTATATTACTTTTAACAGCACTGAAATTTTCTATGTATAAGAAAAGAGATGCTGATATGAAATCAAGTAATTTAAAATTAAAAAATATATAATCTTACACTTCAAACAGAAATTTCAGATGGAATTTATGAGCTCATAAAATATATACTCATCTGTCTTGTTTTTGTTTTGTTTTGTTGTTTTATTCCTGAGAGCTGCTTTTTATCTCAGTACATGATTAATATACTTAATATAATGAAAGGAAAGAAAAAAATAGTCTTTGAAACTAATAATGAATAAATGCATCTTCTGAAAAAAAAAAAAAACAACAAAGTAATCAAAACATGTCCTAACATCGAAACAAAAAATGTTGACAGAGGGACAGAAAAAACACAAATACACAGAACAAGAATCAGCAAGGAGGAAATAACCATAAAGAGAGAGAGATTCAGATAGAGAGAGAGAGAGAGAGAGAGAGAGAGAGATTGAGAGAGATAGTAAGAGAGAATCATTAAACACTATATTGAATGCAAGTACACACGTTTACATGAATATCTAAACAGAATGAGACTATGCTACAAATGTATATTCCCATAAAGTAAATCCCATTAGAAAGAGAAAGTTGAAAAAATATTTTTCATATACCACTACCTCCAAGTAAACCAGCTTTTTTTGTTTCATAACTCGATTATCAGTAACATAATAACACAATCCTGTCACAGGAGAGAATTTTAAAAGGGGGGGAAATAGGGGAATTTTAAGTGAAGGCAATGATAATGAAATTAATAATTAAAAAAAGAAAAGGTAAGATGATGAATAGAGAAAAAGAGAGAATGGGGTAATGTACAGTTAAAAATTTATTTTTCAATTTGATAATATGCTTTGGGAGAAATGGGGCTTCAGTGAAAAATGTTTATTTGCTAGATATTTTCTAGAACACTGAGTTTTATTACACTGAATGAAAATATTTATGGTATATTTACCATACATAAAATATAGAAGAATATTCATGATTTATTTATAAGTACAAATTGTATTTGGGACCAAACTAAAGCCAGTGCTTACCAGTGATGTTGGCTACAATTTTTTCTTTTCCTTTATTTTAACCACCAACCATATGATAATAATTGCATATATCTTCTACCAGTTGTTTAAAAAATGACCTTTTCTACATATAATTATTAATGTCCCCAGATGTACTTTTATATAAAACATGAGGAAAATATCTAAAATATTTTATTTTTCCAAATAACCCTTGTTCTGTTGTTTTTTTAAATGTTTGTTTATTTTTGACACAATGAGAGACAGAGCATGAGAGGGGGAGGGGTACAGAGAGAGGAAGACAGAATCTGAAACAGGCTCCAGGCTCTGAGCTGTCAGCACAGAGCCCGATGCGGGGCTTGAACTCGTCAACTGTGCGATCATGACCTGAGCCGAAGTCGAATGCTCAACAGACCGAGCCACCCAGACGCCCCAAATCTTGTTCTTAATACCATATATTGAAAACATGAGTTCAGTAAATTGACTAGATAAAAATGATGCCAATTTGTGGGATCCTCACTAACATACTCAGGTCAATTTTTCCCCTTAACAATGTTGCCATAAATAATGATGTTTATAAAGTCTCAAGTTAGAGGTGCACAATATTAGGAATATTATAATATCCTAATACATGTATTAGGAACACGTAAAGATATAAAATAACTACTCAAGGGCTCCTGGATGGCTTAGTTGTTTGGGCGTCGGACTCTTGATTCAGCTCAGATCGTGATCTCATGGTGGTGAGATTGAGCCCTGCTGTGCATGGAGTCTGCTTAAGATTCTCTTTCTCCCTGTCCTTCTGTCCCTCCCCCGTTCGTGTGTGTGTGTGTGTGTGTGTGTATCACAGTATACTTAGCCATTCGTCTATTGATGAACAGTTATGGTTACTTGCACCTTTGGGCTGTTGTGAATAATACTGCTAAGAACACATATGCACAAATATCTGTTTAAGTCCCAGCTTTCAAGTCTTTGGGGAAGGTATGTATTTTTATAATGCATTTCTACTTACCTCCCATCAAGCTTTACTGATTTTTGAAATATAACTATGGCCCAGAAAATATGTGTTGAATACATACGCTTTATTCTCTGGTCTGGTTATTTGGCAATTCTTCCAAAATGATGACAAATTTTTATGGATCCTCATAATCTGTAAATGCATTAGCTTGGACTCATTCCAAGAACATCCTATCAATACAGGCTGCTCCTATAGAAATACAATAACATATACTTATATTAGTATTTTAAATTTTAAAATAGTTTTAAACTGCAATTGAGATGTTTGCGTAAACATAAATTACTAGCACATTTCACAATTATTGGAAAATTCTACACCCCCTTCAAAATCTATCCTCTAAGTCATCTATCTATCTATGTATCTATCTATCTATCTCTTATCTATATTTAAAGTAGTTTCCTAAATATTAGTTAATTCCCTCAAAGCTTTAGTAGTATATAATCAAAGCCTCCTAATTTATATATTAAAATTATTTTGTTACCTGTTAGCTCAATAGTTATGTTTACATATTTCCTTTAATGGCAAATTATTTGACTTTTCTCTTTCTTAATTAAAATTGAATAAGCTTTCACTATAATTTAATAATTGACTGGTACTATTGATAGTTCCTTCCGTTTATTTATAACCTTACTTATTAAAATTATTTTATTTGACTTTACCAGTTTCTTCAATGGCATTGGTAAATTTAACTCCTTGTAATTTCTTTTCAGACTAATAATTTAAAAATAATGCTTCTAAATTGACATTGTGAAAGCCAGAGTTGTTGACTATAAAAAATCTAAAATATAAATTTTCTTCACTTAAAGGTATTCTTCCACAGATTGTATTCTGTTTCTTCCAGTTTTTCATTTTATTGTAATTTAAAAAACTGGACATTTAGCATCTTCTTAATATGCCAGGTTTTCCCAATTTATGGATTAGGAGGAAAGAGTTAAATAGCAGCGTTCAAATTTACATCTAGCGCATTCTAATACACTTTGAATTTGCTTCTTAAATAGGCTGACATGTGGCAAATGAAATTTAATGTTGACAAATGTAGAGTAATGCAAATTAGCCTGAGATATAATAAGTGACAGATAAAAAATTATAGATAATTGAAGTGATGCATGAAGACCTTGAAAAAGACATTCAGCTGTTTACAAACTTTCAGGAATCTTCTCAACTAAAAGGAAACTCTGCGCTCTTTCTTGAGATGTCACAAATTAAATGCAAAAGTCAAGATAACTCCAGCTATATGCTAAGTAATGTTTATTGGACCACAAGATTCCAAACTGAAAATGTTCCATTCTTTTTCTGGCCAAATCATACATCTTCTAGAAAGACAAGTAACTTTATCTCACGGTAATGCTTTCTAAAGTACTTGAGCCCCAAATAAAGGCATTTCTCTTACCATCTATTAACATCTAGAGTGCAATTGTTGTCACAAAGACCAGAAAATACAGCAAGGGGGTTCTGGCGTGGAACTCCAACTCCGATATCTCCCAGTAGGAAAGCAACGACCAGATAGCAGGCACTTGTGAAAGTCCCGTGTCCCAGGTAAGCTATTTAAGACATCTTTCTGTCTTAGCTCAGAAGCTACATGTCTTTCCAGTTCGGTTCACAGAACTGGGCATAAACCATCAAACTCTGCTTTAACTCCTTTTCAATGATACAGTTCTTGAAGAAGCCATCAACCCCCCTGACCTATCATAAAAAAAAAAAAAAAAAAAAAGCTGAGGCCAATTTTGGAACATCAAATGCTTTTCTTTTTGCATCTTCCTTTAATTCTTACAACCACAGGAAGCTGGAGATCATTTTCCTTCACTCGTCTCTGGCTGTTAAATTAAAAACAAAAAAACAAGGTCTGAAATCCTATTCACAGACTACATGTATCCCAACATAAATAAATCGCAGTTTCCTATTTGATGCTTTTAAGTACTAGAATTAAACAGAATGGTGCACTTTGATGAATTTCATGGATAACTACACATGGCATACTTGTATGACGATATATAAATTCATTTAATTGGTTTTAGGCATATACAATGTATATTCCACATATTCTCATGTAACTTTACTTCTTTGCCACACTGTTGTACATTTTTATAAAAGAAGGAATTTAACAACAGAGGTTAATAGTTTCCGGTTTCCTTAGTTATAAGTAATCCAAAGGAGTAGAAGAAATAAAGCATAAAAGCATACATTGAAAAAAAATTAATGTTTATTTATTCTTGAAAGATAGAGAGAGAGACAGTGCATGAGCAGAGGAGGGGCAGAGAGAGAGGAAGACAGAATCTGAAGCAGGCTCCAGGCTCTGAGCTGTCAGCACAGAGCCCGACACGAGGCTTGAACCCATGAACTAACTGTGAGATCATTACCTGAGCCGACTTTGGACACCTAAGTGAGTGAGCTACGCAGCCGCCCCCAAAGCATACATTTTTAAATGACTTTCAAAAAAAATTTAGATGAGAGAGTATTTGATGCTTTGAATTTTTATCCAACTATGACTCTCAGGAGTTAACCTTTGGTGGTCAAGGACCGACTTATGTAAGTCTTCCCTATGGCATTCAGTATATAACTAAATATTTCTGAAATTTGACAAAAAATGTTTTTGATAATGGCGTCGTGCTCTCCCGTAAGACTAGTTCATCGAGAGAGACAAAGCGAAGTTAATCAAATACCTTAAGATGTTGTATCTTACGATGTTCACATGCAGATATCTCATTCAATCTTCCGTAAAAATGTCGTGAAATCAGATCATATTCTGCTTTATAGAACATTGCATATGTGTATGGAGCGTCCTTAATTTTAATGTGAATACAATTACAGTTAACAATTACCCACATACCTCCACTCAGGGATTTAAGAAAAGAGGGACTGTCTGTAATTCTTCATGAGTCAGACATCAGTAAATATGCATCAGTGTTTACAAACCATGATACCTGAAAAATGAAAGCAAATATTATCAGGATTCATACAGACACTTTTGTAACCATGACTGTAATTAAATTCCATTATTTATTTTACAACTAAAAGTATCATGGACATTTCAACCTTCTTTTATCTAGGGTATTACAGTTGGAGGTGCTGATAAATATAATATACTCGCTAAATATACCCGAGGAAACCAACTGCGCATGGTGTTCAGAAAGCTTAGTTCAAAAACTGTTGTTTTCCTTGGTGAAGCGTTCATTTAGTTGAATTTTTTGTCCATTTACAGTAGAATAATATTCTTCCCAACAGAGTCGAACAGAGGAGTGCTAATCTTTATTCATAAGGCCCATAAATTTGTTCAAAGAACACATGTGCTAAAGGCTAAAATGCATATGAGCAAGATGAAGGGTGACTTTGCTCAGCTTTCTAGTGACAGCTACCACGAAAGGTTTAGGTTATTTATTTTTGGCTCACTGATAAAGATTGTGGTGTGGCAGATGAAACATAGATAAAACGCCTTCAGAATTGGTTTATAATTATATCCCCAAGAGGAAAAACTAACCTGTATCTCTACACATACAATTTCGGTTCTGCAAGGGACACACTTTAGATTTTATGTAAGTCCACGTGTGGTCTTGTGATTTCTTTTGGGAAAGTAAGCCAACCATTCATGGTTTATATTGCTTTGCTTTATTGCTAATATTTCTAATAATTTTATTGCCTTAGTTTTATGACGCATTATGCTGGAAGACAGCATTTCTTCCATTCAGCAAGAATAGCAAAATTCTCTTTTACTACTACTAAGTCAATGGAGACTTGAAAAGTTATGGAGCATTAAAGTAACAGAGACGTATTTGTGAAGGATTATGGGAAAGTATTGTTGTCCTTCATAACCATGAGGTTACTTACTCTTTGTGATACTTTAGACTGTTATGTTTTCGTGTTTTCGTCCATTGTTAATGATTCTTGTTGCTTACATGATAGAACAGCACTATAAGTTTCATCCAAATACATAAACAACTAAATCCCCCCTCCGAATAATTTTTGCTTTGTTCTGTTTTTGGCCTTAGAAGTTGGGAGTCTGGGGGCGCCTGGGTGGCTCAGTCGGTTGAGCGTCTGACTTCGGCTCAGGTCATGATCTCGAGGTCTGTGAGTTCAAGCCCCACGTCGGGCTCTGTGCTGACAGCTCAGAGCCTGGAGCCTCTTCGGATTCTGCGTCTCCCTCTCTCTGCCCCTCCCCCGCTCATGCTCTGTCTCTCTTTCTGTCAAAAATAAATAAACATTTAAAAAAATTAAAAAAAAAAGAAATTGGGAGTCTGTTATTGGCTATTAATGTGTACATATTATGCTTAAGGACAGATTTATGTAGAATTAAACATAAAATCTAGATTTCCTTTGGTATCGAATTCAGATAAAATTTTGAAAAATATCAATAAAATTCTGAGAAATAATTGTTTAGAATTAAATGTAGACACAAAAACATATCGCAAAGTCCTGTGTTCATGCTAGATTATAAATTGCTATATATTCCCTTTATAACAATTAACACTAAAATCTCCATTATCTTCATAACATTTTCAATTGTGAAATGGTGATTAGGTGCTGGATACTTTCTGATCTGTTCTCAGTGGCTCTCAGTAGTTTGGGTTAAACTTTCTGTTGGGGTTTGATGTGAACATACTGTCTCTGCTCACATCAT